>NW_027411866.1:236685439-236779295 GCF_047663935.1 Musca autumnalis | reverse complement strand
TATAAAAACGCTAATTATTTTACCGCGAGCAATTGCTACTAAAAAGTTATCTGGAAGTGGCTTGAGTTAGTAGATTGCATAATATTTGTTAAATGTTACTCAGTACTCGCGAAATGTATAACAAATTGATAAATTATTGAATGTAAGTCAACTTTTTTCAAAATAAAGGTCCATTTACCCGCTTTAAAATTACGAAAAAATTCGTAATGGAAGCAAAACTTCACGGCGAATCAAATGAGACTAAAATCATACAGATTGGTATTATAGTTTCGACGTCACAGCCAAAATAACACATATTTTTGGTTAAAAAAATAATTTTTTGTTTGAAACAATATTTTTTCACATTCATTATGCAGTATAAAATTTTGGAAAAATCTATAGGAGTACTTCCTTCATTTTGCTTAAATCTCCCACTAAAATATACGGATTTTGCTTTATAGACATTCATATAAAAGCTTTCCTATTGAGGAAGATAATTGGGTTGCTGAGGATATATCTCAAGGCTTCTGAAATGGAAATAGAGGTCACATAACCCATTTTAATTTATATGCATTTTAAAATACATGTAAATCACGTAATTATCAAAATCATTTTGTCCGCATGTGATTTTCATGTACAGCAAGACCATATCTTTTAATTTGTATATATTTTTCGAAATTTAATTTGGAAGCTAAGATGTAGCATCGGCTGCATCTTAGCACTGAAAAAACCTTAAAATATCGCTAACATGCGCAAATTGAATACAATTTTTGTCCGTATCCGATTTCAATATCCACCATGAAAATCTACATCGACATATATCTATTTCAAGGCGATCAATCAAGAACCGTGGATGTAGCATCCCACACTATTTTTGGGATAAAATGAAGGTAGCTCCTTTATCATTGAAGTTTTCAATTCCCTGTTTCCGCTAAAATGAAGATGCTGTACAAGTTGTTTCATTGCAGTGGAAACGAACCGCAGAAAACGCGATAAAATACGCGGTATTTTCAAAAACATTTTTAGGTGATTTTTCTACTTTGGAATTTCTCGTAACTCGCGTTTTAGTAGATGGATTTTCACGGGGAATGATTTATTGGATCCGGAACGTAAAAAACTAAAATGTGCAATCAAGTACGAGGAATTCGAAAGACAATTGTAAAAATTAGGCCCGAAAAATATGATTTTTAGAAAAATGTTCGCACAAAATTTCCGTATTTGGATGCAGATTTCTATGAAGCTGTGTAGACTACATTCACGACACATATATCAAATAACTCAGAATCGCAAGTACTACAATCCTAAATATAATTTTTTGAAAAACCTGTTTGCGGAATGAAATTAGAAGAAAATTTCAAAAAACACTGTAAATCTGGCTTCAAAATGTCAGCATCATTTAATGGTAGAAGCAGTTCAAATTTTGAAAAGTAATACATTAGTGAGATGATCCTTATTTAGTTTGCTTCAACTTTTACTTTGACAGGAAAATCGAGAGAAGTGTGGTTTACTCACAAATCGAGAGAAAACAAAAAAAGACATGGTGGCTTCAACACATTTTTAGCCATTTTTTAACATAAATATAGCCACAGCTTCCACACAAATTATCTTTTAAGGCCAATATTTTTTGCCACGTCCAACAATATTTCATTTTATCCAAAAATATTTAATTTGTATAATATAGAACCAACAGTCGCGTATTCTAAGAGGGTAAACCTTGGCTTCAGCTATGTTAAATTTTCAAAAATATTGGTGATATACACTTTGATACGATGAAAATGTGCCTCATCGAAATAATGGTTTTAGACCCCAAGTATGTTTGGACGAAATGTGTTTCAGACAATTTGGAGTCGATCTAGCCATGTCCGTCCGTCTGTCTGTCTGTCCTGCTGGCTGGAGCGCACGATAACTCTCGAACGGATGAACCGATTCGGTTCAAATTTTGGCTTTCGTAATATTTTGCCCAAACTTAGTTTATGTTCGAAGATGGGTTATATCGGTCCACTCCTTCCGGTACCTCCCCCACAAAAGTTCGAAAATGTTCGGAAAGTTTGTGCACACGATAACTCTTGAAGGGAGAGACCGATTTGGTCCATACTTTGTATGGCGTAAACTTTCTACCAGAGTAATATGAGGTTCCAATATGGTCTCAATAGGTTCACTTCGTCGGGTGCCTCCCACACAAAATTTCGGAAGAGTTCGGTTTAGGGCCTGGTCTCGAATCGCTTTGATTTTGGTTGTAGCAACTTATATTCAGTGCCCTTTATACGACGGTGCAAGTTTCATCTGGAGGAAGTCCATATTTCCTGAGAAAATAGCCTGAAAGGTGCAAAAAACCCCTATGACACCGTATGTAATGGTTTGAGCGCAAATAACTCTCGAACGGATCTGTCGATTCAGTCCAAAATTTGGCTTTCGTAATATTTTGTCCAAACATAGTTTATATTCGAAGATAATCCAAATCGGTCCATTCCTTCAGATACCTCCCCCACAAAAGTTCAAAAATATTCGGAAAAGTTGTGCTCACGATAACTCTTGAAGGGAGTGAACGATTTGGTCCATACTTTACACATCTTAATACATCTACCAGATATAGATCAGGTTTAAATATGGACTATATTTGTCCACTCCCTCGGGTACCACCAACACAAAATTTCGGATAGGGTCACTTTAAGACCTGCTCTCGAGACACTTTGATTTCTGTTGAAGCAACTTGCATTCGCTTCTACAATTACGACGATAAATGTTTTTTCAAGGACAAGTCCGTACTTCTTGAGGAAACAGCCCGAAAGGTGTAAAAACCCCTATGTGTAGTCGCTGGAGAACACGAAAACTTCTTCTTCCCCTAAGGTACCTCCCCCACAAAAGCTCAACATTCGTGTCGAAATGCAGTTTAGGGTCTCTTCGAAGATGCTTTGGAAATGAGTGCCGATGCTGTTCATTGTGGTCCTGCTGTTTACATTCATATTATGTTTTCCGTGGACAAGTCCATGCTTCCTGGCATACTGGTCCAAAAGTTATAAGATGATCCACTGAAATAACTAGTGTGATCAATATATATCAAAAAGATATGCCTCTCAAAATCATATCCACTTCCTATGTCGTCTATTCATTTAAGTAGCCCATCCACAAAACTTTAATCCTAATCCACATTATCGTCGGCAAGGTCAAAGGTACAAAATGGCTACAAAATTCTAAAAAGTCCCGAAATACATTCGATCTGTCCGTAGATTAATATTTCAATTCACATAGGCTGAGGGTATATCTCTGTCGGCAAACCCGACTGATTCTTTTTTACTTGTTTTGTATAGAAGTTTTTATTACTCCTTGGATGTTTGGTATTGCAAATGGGCAATCTCGGTCCACGTTTTGATATAGTCCCCATAAAACGCCACCACCCGATTTTCGGAATTTTTAAGGTTTTAGCCTCATTATCATTCCGAAATGGTTGAAATTTGGTACTGAGTCTTCGTTTGGGGTATACAACTTTCCCCCAGAAATTTGTCGATATAGGTCCACGCCTTCATATAGCCCCCATAAAACGGTACCTCCGGATTTTTGGTATTTTGAAGGTTGTGGTCACAATAATCCACCGAAATTACTGCAATTTGGTACTGAGTCTTCGTTGGAGGTATATAACTTTCCCCCAGAAATTTGTCGATATAGGTCCACGCCTTCATATAGCCCCCATTAAACGGTACCTCCGGGTTTCGGTATTTTGAAGGTTGTGGCCACAATAATCCCCCGAAATTACTGCAATTTGGTATTTAGTCTTCGTTGGGGGTAAAAAACGTTCCTTCAGAAATTTGTCGGTAGCGGTACATGCCTTAATATAGCCCCCATAGAACGGTACTTCCCGATTTTCGGTATTTTGAAGGTTTTAGCACAACGAAATGGGTAAAATTTGGCATTTAGTCTTCGTTGGGCATTTTAGGTATTTTGAAGGTTGTCGCCACAACAACCCACCGAAATGCCTGAATTTCGTCGGTATAGGCCCACGCTTATATAGGATCTATAGAACGGTTCCTCCCGATTTTCGTAATTCTGAATGTTGTGACGTCAATATTCCACCGAAAGACTGACATTTGTTATTTAGTCTTCCATCATCAATTTTGATGAAATTTGGGATGTGTGATGGAATTTGGTCTAGTTATAAGTGTATCATATTATATCGAAATCAGTTCAGATTTATATATATCTCCCATATATAAATTTTACAGTGGTGTAGGGTATCACGTAGTCGACCCCGCCCGGCTTTGATCCTTTCCTTACTGGTTTCACAATGGGTTAAAACTTTTTACCATTTTCCAAAAAATAAACTCAAACAAAGCCCATTTCTTGCAACACTTTTTTAAGTTCTCCACTATTCGACAACATTCGTATTGGGTTAAGGGATTTACTTCTCGCAGACCAAGTCGGCACACACATTCAATGTATATTTTTGTATTTTTTGTTGTTTACCAAAAACTATGAATAAGCAAGCGAATACTTGTGCTGATGGTCGGTCTCTAGAGCATCACTGCGGCTTTCATACGGTTTTGATGAAGTAAAAATATTTGGCTATTATTTTGGTTTACGTTTTTTATACAGCTTAGCATCGTCCTTTTCTTCTTTTTTTTTTTGTTTCCTTTATCAAGTCAATGAACTGCAACAATGTGATAATGGCAATGCCTGCTGAATGTTGAGTATCTGGAAAAAAGTAATACAAATTGGAAAAACCCTGTTCAAGGGCTTAAATAATTGAAAATATGGAAAACAGGGTTTAAAGTGTTTACAACGATATTATATATTATTTTTTATTTTAAAGTGGGGAAATAATTAAAGGAATAAAAATTTAGTTTTATAATCTTTACTTACTTAGCTGGCCCATTACAGAACATTAGTTCTATAAGCCGAACTAAGAAAAGATCTCCAATTCTTTCTATTTGTTGCTCTCTGGAATACCGCGCCTTTTCATCCCTTCTTCCACTTGCTGTCTCCATCGATTCCTTGACCTGCCAGTTCTTCCCTGTGTCCCGCATTTATACGCCTTTTTAGCGGGTTCCTCATCGCTCATTCTTATGATATGGCCTAGTCAACGCAATCTTTGTATCTCGATACTTTTATCTATACTGATGTCGTTGCATAGCAGATACAGCTCGTGGTTCATACGACGTCGATATTCTCAAACACACAAAGAACTCCCTTGTCTTCTTATGCAAGTACCCAGGCGTCGGAACAATACATCAGCATGGGTACTATCAGTGTTTTGTTAAGCCAAAGTAGCATCTGATAGCCAATATAATTCTTCTTTATATTTCACAACTGATGTTGTTTGTTGTGTTTACGGCGGTGCCGAGGTAGACGCGTCGGCGCCATCAACTTGGTCTTCTCGCCGTTTACCGCCAGACCCACTTTAGCAGATTCTCCTTCGATCCACTTCACAAAGGTATCAGTTACTTCCTTTACATCCTATGATGTGTATATCGTCAGCGTAAGCAAGTAACATGTGGCTATTGGTGTAAAAATTCGGATCCGCTAGTCATTATGTAACCCATTACAAAGTGATGTAAACAAAAATAACTACTTATATTACCCCTTACTAAGTTATGAGTACGGTGGCACAGAGCGTGTGTGTCCGCCTACAAATCAGAGGAATGTGTGTTCAACGCTCAGCGCCGGCCGAGTACTTTTTGTTCCAAAAACAAAGAGCAGTTGGTGGTGCACATGCAAGCGCTTAAGCAACCCTTAATGTTCATGTGCGTGGACTAGTGTGTAGAGTGTTCGGCTACAAATCAGAAGTTCGCAAGATCAAATCCATCAGGGGGCGAAATGAAAACATAAAATAAAAAATATGAAGTGTGTTGAAATTGAAAACAAATTCCACTCAACTGTTCTAAAAATAGAAAAAAAGTTTAGCTTATAGCTTATTTTTTAACTTCCAGTGGCCATGGAATAACTAGTTATTCTAGTGGTCATAGAATAGTTACGGCTGCCAAAAATCCCTTATAAAACCCATTATTTTGAGAGGATTATTTTTGCTGGGCTGTGCCATTTATTTTAACGTTTGCCTCTCGTATGACCTTTCCAGCAGGATGTTGAAGAGATCACACGAAAAGCTGGTCAGTTAAAGTCATTTTACAAAGCCGGATGAGCTTTGCGGGGATACCAAATACAGACATGGCTTGGAATACCTTTGGGCGCAGCGTTCTGTGGAAGGCTGCTTCATAATCGACAAAAAGGTGGTAGGTGTCGATCTGCATCTCTTGGGTCTTCTACAGGATTTGCCGCAGGGTAAATATCTGGTCAATGGAGGACTTGCCAGGTCTAAAGCCGCATTGGTAAGGTCCAATTATTTCGTTGACCACGGGCTTTAGTCGTTCGCATACTACCCTGATACTATCTTGAAGGCGATAGTGAAAAGACTTATGCCCTATAGTTAGAGCATAAAGTCTTATCTCCTTTCTTATGGACGGGCAGGTAGCTGATGAATACACCTTATCAGCGTGTCGCCTCCGATTTTGAACATCGGCTCCTGCTGTCTTATTATTCTTCAGTCGATTTTTTGTCGTCATTACCTCATCTTGGCCGGGTGGTATACATTCAATACCATCTTCTTGGATTGGATCTGTGGTATCTTGGTCGACTTCGCTACTATTGGATACCAACAGTTTGGAAAAACGCTCCTTCCATATCCTTAGCACACTATCTATATCTGTTACCAGATCACCTTGTCGGTCTCAACGGAGGATGTGCTTTACCAAAGCCATCAGTTTGATGTTTCACTCTTTGAGAGAAGTTACGGACTTCATTATGTCTCCCGTACATCTCGATTTGTTCACACTCCCACTTTTCCATCTCTCTCTTTTTCCTGCGGAAAAGACGTTTCTCCTCTCTCCTTTTCTCCCGATACCTCTCTCGTGTGCTACTCGTTGCTACTGATTGTAAAGTAGCCCTATATGCCGCATTTTCTCTTCGGTAGCAGCACGACACTCCTGGTCATACCATGGATTCCTTAGTGGAGGTCTCTGGTATCCAAGTACTGATTTTGCGACTGATTGCATGGAGTGGACAATAATTTGCCATTGTGCTGAGCAGTACTTTGATTAAGCAATTGGGCCAGTTGAGTGGAATATGCTGTGGCTATGTGTTGTGTTTGCAGCTTACCGATGCCCAATTTCCGAGTTGTGTCTGTTCGTACCTTATTTGCTACGTTTAATCTGGTACGCACCTTTGCTGCAACAAGGTGGTGGTTCGAAGTCTATGTTGGCTCCTCGGAACGATCGCACATCCAACACGCTCGATGAATGTCATCCATCTATCACAACGTGATCAATTTGACTTCTTGTTCTTTGATCTGGAGGCAGCCAGGTGCCCTTATGAATATTGAGATGGTTAAATCGGGTGCTGCTACCTACCATGTTTTTGCCGCTGCTAAGTCTCTCAGCCTCAATCCATTCTTCGATGTTTCACTATGGAGACTGAATTTCCCGACTGTTGGGCCAAAGATATTCTTCTTTCCAATTTTGGCATTAAAATCGTCTAGAATAATTCTAACTTCATGGGCAGGACAACGGTCAAATGTTTCTTCTAAGCGCTCGCAGGATATATGTATGTTAGGCCTGTTCGTCCTTGTCTTCAAAGGGAGCATGAGCGCAGATAAAGCTAATGTCGAAGAATTTTGCTTTTATCCGAATTGTAGCAAGTCTTTCATTCACTGGGGTGAAGCTGGAGACCAGATGTTGTAAACTTCGACTAACTACAAATCCACAACCAAACTCATGCTTTACGTCATGGCAGCTATAATACAGTGCGTCACCTTTTGGTGTTGTTGTGACGCCTTTCCCGTTCCATCGTATTTCCTGTATGGCAGTAATGTCGGCCTTGTAATTTTCAAGTACATCTGCCAATGCGTAAACTGCACCTTCCCTATAAAGAGTGCGAACATTCCAGGTGCAGATTCGCAGATCATGGTCCTTAAAATGTTTCCGGGCTTCGTCAACTTTAGAGAGTTTGTGTCTTTTCTTTCGTTTTTTCATAGTAGGCTGCTTTTTCTAAAGGAGGGTTCCTGACCCGATGCCCAAACCGATGTTTTTAAAGTTCTTATGGGTGATTGCGCTGCACATGTTAGCTCACTACCTTTAACGGGTGTTAAAGGCAGTTCCCCAGGTGACACCACGGGGAGGTCAGTGTCCACATGAGATGAAAGAGGGACCAAGACAAATCCTGGGTTTTTCCATGTTAAAGCCGGTGAGGACCGTGCCTTGGTATGTTTCATCCTCTACGTCATTTATAATTCCATCAATGAAAAACGGATGGAAAGGGCTAAGAGAGCAGATGGACTTATAAGAAACATTTTAGGGGTCATTAAAACGATAACCAATGACTTCAATGCTTTCTTTATTAAATACCATATTATTCTCGGAGTAATAATCGATCTACAGGCATAGTTTTTAAAAGAATAATATTCCAACATTTTCTCCAAAATTCAAAATATTTATCTCAAAAAATTTCATTATTTTTACTTTTTAATATCGCTTTTCTTAAAATTCCAAAATAACTTATCTTTTCGATTTAATTCAACCATAAATTACACACAAATCGAGTTCATTTGTTTGCTAATGCTTGTTGCTGAATTTGTAATTACTTTGTTGTTGTTGTGAACGCGGGGTATGCAACAACAACAACAAAATGGGCAAAAACTTGCATTCATTAAAACTAACAACCCAACAAAATGATTTTTTTGTTTTTACTGCAGCCAAGCATTTATTCAATCGACCGACCCATCTCATCTTTCGTTGAATTTGCAAAATTTTACAAAGTTCCTCCTCCAGTCGTAAGCAGCAACAGTAGCTGCTGTAGCAAGCTGCAGCAGCATCATTACTCTCGAATTTACGAATATGCATTACGTAATTATTGAGTAAACTACTTTCTACTTATGGCCATAATAATAATTATCATTTTGCAACGACAACAAGAAGATGAAGAAGAAATTGTGGGGTAAAAAGAGCAAGCTAAAGACAACAAGAATTGCAGCTGAAGAAGTGTTCAAGTGTGCAAATAGTTGCAACTTTTATTTCTGTTGCAGTTGCTGGTTGCTATAGGCGGCATTGGTTTGCCTTGTGTCTGGTAGGTGGTTGGAATTGTATAAGTTCAAAAAAATGCAAACGATCGTAAAATTCCTATTTACATACCACAACCTATAGTAAGGATCCACAGCTAGGAGAACCGTCTTACTACTGAAAAGTATATTTAGACAAACGTCTGGTCCCGTATAACACTTAGTCGACAGTAAAACGTAATACTGCAGAGATATGTTGACGGTTTTACATGATACTCGCTTTGACGGGTACAATGCGGTGGCCACTATTCTATGAATTTACCCAGATTACTCTTAAAGATTGGTAGCAAGCCCACAGAGCCTTTAAGCTCTGGTTGTGGCTGGTCGATGGCCTTCAAAACTCTGTAATTATCCTTGGCTTTATCGGGTTAGTAACCTTCCCCTAGAAAAAAGCAGCCTGAAAACAACAAAAAAAAGGAAAACAAATACCTCTAAAGTTGACGACCCCCGCAAACGTTTTAAGGGCCATGATCTGCGAATCTGCACCTGGAATATTCGCAACCCTTCATATAAAGGGTGCAGTTTACGCATTGACAGTTGTACTTGAAAAGTACAAGCCGACATTACTGCCATACAGGAAATGCGATGGAATGGGAAAGGCGTCACAACAACACCTAAAGGTGGCGCACTGTATTACAGCTGCCATGACATAATGCATGAGTTTGGTTGCGGATTTGTAGTTAAAACACCTGGTCTCCAGCTTCACACCAATGAATGAAAGACTTGCTACAATTCGAATAAAAGCAACATTCTTCAACATCAGCTTTATATGTGCTCATGCTCCCACTGAAGACAAGGACGAACAGAGCAAAGATATATTTTACGAGCGCTTAGAAGAAACTTATGAACGTAGCCCTACCCATGACATTAAAATTATACTAGGCGATTTTAATGCCAAAATTGGAAAGGAGAATATCATTGGCCCTACAGTCGGGAAATTCAGTCTCCACAGTGAAACATCTGACAATGGTATGAGCCTGATAGACTTTGCAGCTGCAAGAAACATGGTAGTTAGCAGTACCAGATTTAAGCATCTCGATATTCAAAGAACAGGAAATCAAATTGACCACGCTGTGATAGATGGAAGACATTCATCGAACGAGTTCGTTCCGAGGAGCAAACATAGACTCGGACCACTAACTTGTTGCAGCAAAGCTACGCACCCGGTTAAACGTATCACACAAAGTACGAACAGGCACAACACGAAAGTTAGACATCGGTAACCACGCATATTCCACTCAACTAGACCAATTGCCAAAAGCACTTCTCATATCAATGGCAAAGTATTGCCACTCCATGCAAACAGAAGCAAAATCCATACTTGGACACCAGAGACCTCCACCAAGGAATCCATGGTATGATCAGGAGTGTCTTGCTGCTACCGAAGAGAAAAATGCGACATATATGGCTACTCTACAATCAGTAGCAACGCGTAGCGCACGAGAGAGGTATCGAAAGAAAATGAGAGAGGAGAAACGTCTTTTCCGCAGGAAAAGTCAGAGAGAGATGGAAAAGCGGGAGTCTGGAAAAATCGAGATGTACAGGAACCAGAATGAAGTCCGAAAGTTCTACCAAAGAGTGAAACATCAAACTGATGGCTTTGGTACATGTACTTCCTCCTGTAGAGATCACCAAGGTAATTTGGTAACTGATACAGATAGTGTGCTCAAAATATGGAAATAGCATTTTTCCAAACTGTTGGTATCCAATAGTAGCGAAGGCGACGAAGATACCACAGATACAATCCCAGAAGATGGTATTGAATGTGTACCACCCGGCCAAGGTGAGGTAAAGACAGCAATAAACCGGCTGAAGAATAATAAGGCAGCAGGATCCGATGGCCTACCAGCCGAGGTATTCAAAGGCAACACGCTGATAAGGTGTATTCATCAGCTAGTTAGCACCATCTGGCAGATAGAACGAGTACCCGACGATTGGAATCTGAGCATCCTGCGCCCCGTCCACAAGAAAGGAGATAAGACTGTATGCTCTAACTATAGGGGCATAAGTCTTCTCCCTATCGCCTAAAAGAAAGTGTCAGGGATATTGTGCGAACGACTAAAGCAAAGTCCATGGTCAACAAAATAATTTGACCATACCAATGCTGCTTTAAACAGGGCAAGTCCACCATTGACCAGATATTTACTGTGCGGCAAATCCAGTAGAATGCTCAAGAGACCACCTTTTTGTCGATTATAAGGCAGCCTTCGATAGCCCCCTACTCCCAAAGGTATTTCAAGCCATGTCTGAATTTGGTATCCCCAAAAAGCTCATTGGCTTTGTAAGATGACTTTAACTGATACTAGGCCTTCAGTTAAAATAGAAAAGAACCTCTCCGAACAATTCAGTACCAAAAGAGGTTTCAGACAAGAAGACAGCCTTTTGTGTGACCTGTTCAATATCCTGCTGGAAAAGGTTATACGAGATGCAAATGTCGAAAGAAATGACAAAATCTACAGCGACAGCCACATGTTACTTGCTTATGCTGACGATATACACATAGGACGATCAGTAAAAGAAGTAGCTTATACCGTTGTGTTCAAAGGAGAATCAGCAAAAGTGGATCTGGCTGTAAACGGCGAAAAGCAAAGTTGATGGTGTCGAGAGATAGATAGTAAAACACGGCACCGCATTAACACAACAAACAAAATCAGTTGTGATAAATAAAGAAGAATTTTATTGGCCATTAGATGCTACTTTGGCTTAAGTAAGCAGTTTAAAAACAAAGCCACATCTTTCAAACAAAAGCAACGCTGTATAAAACACTGATAATACCCGTGCTGATGTATGGTTCCCAAGCCTGGGTACTTGCGCAAGCAGACAAGGCAGTGCTTCGTGCGTTTGAGAGAAAAATTCTTCGAATGATCTATGAACCAATCTGCGTTGACGGTGAATATCGACGTCGTATGAACCACGAGCTGTATATGCTATACAACGACATCAGTATAGATAAACGTATCGAGATGCAACGATTGCGTTGACTATGCCATATCTTAAGAATGAGCGATGATGAACCCACTAAAAAGGCGTATAAATGCGGGCCACATGGTGGTACACGCAGAATTGGCAGGCCTAAGCTTAGATGGAGCAAACAAGTGGATGAAGAGATGGATGAAAAGTCGCGGTATTCCAGAAAGCGAAGGAAGCAGCAAACATTCTCTCTGTTTGGAAATATTTTCTTAGTTCGACTTATGGATCAAATATTCTGTAATGGGCCAACTAAGAAAGTAAGTAATGAGGCTAAACCCTTCAAAATACCGAAAATCAGGAGGTACCGTCCTAGGGGGGCTATATGAAGGCGTAGACCTATACCGACAAATTTCTAAGTGA
This sequence comes from Musca autumnalis, assembly GCF_047663935.1. Taxonomy (NCBI): domain Eukaryota; kingdom Metazoa; phylum Arthropoda; class Insecta; order Diptera; family Muscidae; genus Musca; species Musca autumnalis. Next base: position 236,766,889 of record NW_027411866.1, on the reverse strand, counting down.
AATTTTTATACCCTTAACGAAGTGTAAATATCAAATTTCAGTAATTGCGGTGTAATAATGCGGTGCAATGGTAAGCACGATCGCCTTGCACGCTGAAGGTCGTGGGTTCGATTCCCCTGCCAGGCAACATCAAACATTTTTCAGTGGTGCCAAAATACCCCTCAGTAATGTTGGCGACATTTTCTGAGTATTTCAGCCATGTATAACTTCTCTACAAAGTGGTGTCTTAAGACATGCCGTTCGGACTCGGCGATAAACAGTAGGTCCCATATCATTGAGCTAATATGAATCGGGGTGCACTCATTGATATGAGAAAAGTCTCCCTTGTCCCTTCAGGAATGTTTATGGAACAAATATTATTATTATAATTATTATAATGAGGCTAAAAGTTTCAAAATACCGAAAATCGGGAGATAATGTTTTATAGGGCTAAACGTAGACCTACACCCACAATTCTCTGTTGAAAGACCTCTGCAGAAGACTAACCATCAAATTTCAGTCATTTAGGTTGGTCATTGTGACTAAAACTTTCTAAATACTGAAAATCGGGAGGTCGGGTGAAAACGTGGACCGATCTTCCCAGTTTTTTGTCCTGGAGATTGTAAGTCAATAATAAGTACGTGTAACAAAAATTGATACACCTGCGATAATTCCTTCTATTTTTGGCCACAGCTAATATGAACTCGCGACATAGTGCGGCTCCGACTGCCGCAACATTGGCTAGACTCCGACTCCAACTCCGAAAACTTCGTTAATGAAATAAAAGCATATTTTAAAGACGTTAGTTGTGTTTGCGAACTAAATTTGCGGTAAATTGGACAATTATATGGTATGCCCACAATTAGCCAAATTGCTTATCGAATTTATATAAAAACTAGCAAAATGCCCGCTACTTCGTAAGCGGAAAAGGAATAATATACAAATGAACAATATTTAATATGGAGAACACTGAAAATGTTGATGTACTAATACTTATTTGAATTGATATTTAATTTCTTACAAGGAATGATGATCGTACACTTTTTGTTCGAATTTCAAAAAAAACCTCTACAGTCCATGTTTTATTAGAACGGTATGGGTATTTTGAAAATTTTATCTATATTTTCCAACAGAATTTTGGAATTTGTGATATCAAAATGAAGAAAACCATTATTCAGAAGACGTTACCCTATATAACAGTTAATTTTTGAGACATTTTATTTTAGGCCTTTTTTCTCAGGATGTAAAAACCTTCTTGTAAAACATTAGTCGCATAGATCTACATTTTCAAATGAACTTACTATAACGTTTAGAATAGACAACAAAGATAAAAACAATTTGTTGAAAAGGTACGTGTGACAGCCCCTAGGCCGGGGCGATTTGTGTGGAAGGAAAAAAACCTTAATGGGCCCTTCGCGTTTCTGATTCCTGGGATTGAACTGAGCGAAAAAGTCCACTAGACTTTAGGTTTTTTATCCACGTTTTTTGGACATTTTACCATATAACGGCCAAACCATTGAGATTTTCGATCCAGCACAAAGGCAAAAATTGTAGCCAAGACAGTAGTTAAGAACTCTCTAATAAATCGCAAAAGCATTAGAACGCTACTTCAGGCAGTTTTGGCCTTGAGAAAGTGCAAACTTTTCGGAAAATGTCGATAAATGGCATTGTGCAACAAAAGTTGACCAGAAAAATATTGAAACGTTCTTATTCAAAATTCTATCGTGTTGGGATCCACGGACAACGAAAATGGTTTTAGTTCGTTTGGGTCACTTTGTTTTATTTTTTTATAACTGTAAAAGTAGTGAAAATCTGGGTTTCTTAAATTTTAAAATTTAAGCTGGCATAACTGGCTCTTTTCACCCAAATCCAAAATGTACCAAACTTAGTACCATTTAGTACTTTCCATAACCATAAGTACGAATTTCCGAAACTACCTAAATCCTACACTCCATAACTAATCTTAATTCCAAATTTCAGGATTCAAGCTCTATCCGTCCACCTAAATTTAAATTGTACCATATTTAGTACCATTTAGTACTTTCTGTACCCATAAGTACGAACTTCCGAGACTAAGTCAATCTTACTGTCCAACAGTAATATTAATTCCAAATTTCGGGATTTTAGCTCTATTCGTTCCCCAAAATCCAAATTGTACCAAATTTAGTACTTATCGCACTTATAAGTACGACAGTTACCTTAACTCGAAATTTCAGGATTCCAGCTGTATCCGTTCACCCAAATATAAATTGTACCAAATTTAGTACCATTTAGTACTTTCAGTACCCATAAGTACGAATTTCCAAAACTACCTGAATCATATACTCCATAAGTAATCTTAATTCCAAATTTCAGGATTCCAACTCTATTCGTTCACCCAAATATAAATTGTACCAAATTTAGTACCGTTTACTACTTTTCGTACCCATTAGTAAGAATTTCCAAAACTACCTCGATCCTTCACTCCATCAGTAATCTTAATTCTAAATTTCAGCTTTCCATGTCTATCTAAATCCAAATTGTACCAAATGTGGTACCATTTAGTACTTTTCGTACACATAAGTGTGAATTTCCAAAACTACCCTCATATCTCAATCGTACAATTCAACGGTAATTTAAATTCCAATTTTCAGGTTTTCAGCTCTATCCGTTCACCCAAATCCAAATTGTAGCAAATTTAGTACCATTAAGTACTACTCGTACACATAAGTACGAACTTCCAAAATCATTTCCTTATATCAACACCACTTCCCAGCCTTGATTTCCATATCAAATATGAAGATTGTAGCTATATCCGCTCAAAATATACAATTGGTACCATATCTAGTAACTTTTCGTATACTCATAGGTCGAATTTCCAAAAAATCCTTTGGTACATCTTTCTAACTCTCCATTAGTGATCCTCATTGCAAATTTCAGAATTCTAGCTCTTCTCGTTTGCCTAATACAAAGGGTACTATATTTAGTACCTTTTAGTACTTTTCTTCCAGTTCGAATTTCCAAAAACCCAGCCTTATCTCACCCCTACACACCGACAGCAACCCACAGTCAAAATTTCAGCTTTCTAGCTTCAGCGGTTTCGTCTAGGCGATGATATGTCAGTCACTCACTCACTAAGCTCTTTCATATATATAGATTACGTTTAGTGGTCAGTTGTACCTATCCCCATTTCTCTAACTGTTCTTCAATTCCCTTGTCAAAGTATATGCCTATCTCGACATCTTAAATAGTTTCCTCTTTTTTCCCGTTCTCCGGTTTATTACATTCCTGCTTATTACATTGGATGAATGAGTGAATGGCCACCAACAGTGTTTCTCTTCTCCCCTAAACTACTTAACATAATTATGATTTAGTTAAAACTACGAAATTGCGAACACAACGACGACGAAGGCAGCAAACTACAACAACAAAACAAAAACTAAGAAACTTTTTCCATAATTTATTTTCCTTCTGGTTGTAGAAGTAACTTTTGTTGTGAGCTTTTTGTTTTTGTTTTGATACGTTTTCCTTTTCTGTTTCCGCTCAGATGAAAATAGATAATAATGAATGTAGTTTCGGTTTAAGTATTTTACAAACTGTGCGAACTATGCATGTTGCCATAGAACTGTAGATGGTCTTGGTTGTCCTCTTTTTCTGCATTTTTTTCTTTTTCGTTTTCTTATAATTGTTACAACTTTTCCATAACATGGCCTAGAGATGTTTAAAGGTGGACTTTGGCAAGATGTAGAGCAACAACTTCTAATTGGGAAATGGGGAGAGACTGCCAAGGACTGTTTAACCACAAATTTGGCGTCATTGTCTGAAAGATGTTGGTCTCAGTTCAGCTGGTAATAATTCGTAGAAATGTCATGGTGTTGACAGTAGTCCAGGCGTTCGTGGAATAAATGTTTTAGTTATTGTTTGGATTCTGTAAAACTAGCCCACAAGTAGCTAACAGAAAATTATTAACTAGTATTCCTACTATGAGATTCGGGGAATTAAAAGCCACAATTACCATTCACAGAATCAGCACAAATTTGTTTAACAATATGTGGCCAATGTTGTTTGCCACAACCGTGTTGTGGAACATGTAATTCAAATGTATTTACGTTATTCCTTGAACCAGTACCAGCGTCCTGCATGAATATTATATTACCCAGTTAAAAATGTTATTGTAAACATAAAGATTTTTCTTCCAGGAAATTGAAATAGTTGGTTTATCACCAAGTTGCCCGCTTCACGTCAACAAGTGTGGGGCTCGGAAAAGAAAAAGGTGGTACTATAAAACATAACATTTTACATAGGTGCAGAGTTATAATGTAGACTATCAGACACTATCAAAGAAGAGATAATTAAATTTGATAAGCTGAAAAAAAACAAAGTAGACAAACAGTTTTGTGAGCATTGAAGGGAAACCGAGTAAAAATAAAGTGAATTAAACGTAATTAACATAAGTTTAATTACAACTTGTATTTAATAACACTGTGCAATACGATTTTGGGGAGGTGGAAAATGGCTTTTGGATATAAAAGCAAATGTCAGTCATAAAACAAAAGTGTGACCAATGGCAATCCTACGGCAGCGGGTTCTTTTTTGCTGGATTGACCTGAAACCAGCGGCTGCCACCTCAGTGTACATATGTTCGTACTTGTTTCGTTTTTCTGTGTTGAGAGCAGCATATCCCGAAATGCCTGCTCCGAATTCTTTTGGTCCATGCCGAGACGGAGGTAAACCCAGGACCAATATATTTGTGCTCGGTTTGTCACATCCGCGTCTTCACCCATAGCCAACCTTCGGTAAGATGCAATAGATGTCAGGAGTGGGTGCATCTAAAGGGTTGCTTTGGGCTTTTCCAAGTGAAGGACTACGACAGGGACTATGTTGCTGCATGGTGCGTGAATACAGTCCCCACTGAGTCGTCGTAAAATTACGAAACTCCCCCGCAGTCGCCTCGGCAGCAACCGCACACGCAGAATTTAACACCAGCCCTTGTTGTCCCAATTCCAGAAAATGTATCCTTTTTGCAATTTAATTGCAATGGACTCTGAGGTAAGATGGAGAAAATTGTAGATGTCTCCGTTGGCTGAGCAAAGTGATAGCTGTATGTTTTGCATGGTCAATGAGGACGCCCCTGCCAGAATTAGAGGAGAGAGTCACAGTTCGCCAGATAAAACCATCATATCACCCCGTCATTTCTCTTGGATCAGACCATTTCCCCATAATTGTCTCCATTAGCAGACCACCCGATTTCATCACCTCTGAAAGCCGCACGTTCGTAGGAATGCTGATTAGGCGAGTTTCACCAATCACCGCTTCAGAGAACTGCCCACTCCTTCTGATGTTCGGGTAGCGAAAGGTCTTTCCGAAACATCATCACTGCTGCAGCCACTCACCATATCCCTGTTGGTCGAATACCGGAAGTAAGACCAAACTTCCCAGCTTCGTCGAGCCAATCCCAATGACCCCAGAGTCAGGGAGCTGGAAGTTAACAGGCTGGTCGGCGAGCATAATCGGAACAAGTGGTAAAATCATCTGAAGAGTTGTAACATTGGAGCCGATATAAGTGAATTGTGGGCAACGCTTAAGTAACTTTCGAACCCCGGAAGGATGAAGATAGGACCTCAGTCACGTTTAGCGACGTTACATTGACTGACTCGAAGAAGTGCGCAAGTTATTTCAATCGACAGTTTGTCGAGCACCCCGATAGTGACAGGGAGAAGAGGAGAGTTTTGCTTCGCATCAGATCTCTTCCTGCCGAGGATGAACCACCACAGTTTACAATGCATGATGTTGCGAATGCCATCAAGAACGCCAAATCAGCCAAAGCGTTGGGCCTTGATGGAATCTCAATGGTGGTCCCGCTACAGAAGCCAGGCAAGGTTGCCAGCAAAAGTGAATCGTACAGGCCGATTTCGCTTTTGTCGCCCGTAGCAAAGACCCTTGATGCCTTAGTCTGCCCAGTATCAGAAATAGCTATCCAATTGCCGATCATCAGCATGGATTCCTTAAGCAGAACAGCACGACAACAGCGCTGCACGCCATCTCCACATATATTTGTCAAGGACACAACAAGAGACCGTGTGATAGATCGGTGATGGTGGCGCTTGACTTATCAAAAGCCTTTGATACAGTCAGGCACTGCACGCTGTTTTAGGACATTATGCAGACAACCCTCCGGCCAAGCTTGAAATGTTGAGTAGTCAATTATATGTGTGTCCAAGCGCCATAGAGTGAAACAGGGAGTTCCCCAAGGTGGGTTTATATATCCTGCTCCTAATTATTTTGTTCCGTGCGAGACGGAGGAAAACCCAGGACCAATATATTTGTTCTCGGTTTGTCACATTCGCGTCTTCACCCATACCCAACCTTAGGTAAGATGCAATAGATGTCAAGAGTGGGTGCATGTAAAGGGTTGCTTTGGACTTGTCCAAGTGAAGGACTACGACAGGGACTATGTTGCTGCATGGTGCGTGAATACAGTCCGCAGTGAGTCGTCGATAAATTACGAAACTCCCCCGCAGTCGCCTCGGCAGCAACCGCACACGTAGAATTTAACACCAGCCCTTGTTGTCCCAATTCCAGAAAATGCATCCTTTTTGCAATTTAATTGCAATGGACTCCGAGGTAAGATCGAGAAAATAGTAGATTTTTTAAAGTACGGTGAGAAACCAAGCTCAACAACAAATGTAGCTTACAACGTTGTGATGGTTACAGTGTGTTAAGGAAGGATCGCACCAGAAGTGGAGGTGGGGGGGATTAGCTTTCCTATTGCACCAGTCTGTCCAATACAGACCCATCTCGCTAGAGCCTGTCTCTAATGACCCGTACATGGAATGTATGGGGCTAGCAGTCTGGTGTGGAACTGGCGAGATAGAGTTGCTGAACGTATACATCCCGCCGAGAAATAGCTGTATCTCAGATTAATAGACAGGCATTAGCTCGCTTTTGGAATGTCATAATCGTCTGGTCCTGGGGGACTTTACTGTGCATCATGAGATGTGGCTTTCGGCCCTCGGAAACGACCAGAGGGGTACAGCGTTGGCTGAGCAGATTGATAGCTCTACGTTTTGCACGTACAATTAGGACGCCTCTACCAGAATTAGAGGAGAATGTCACAGTTCACCAGACATAACCATCGTGTCACCTGGTCTGACAAATGACGTCACCTGGCAACCCGCCATTTCCCTTGGATCAGACCATCTCACCATAATTGTCTCCATACCACCCGATTTCATCACCTCTGAACACCGCACGTTCGTCAATCATAGGAAAGCTGATTGGCCGAGTTTCAGAGAGTTCACCAATCATCGCTTCAATGAACTGCCTAATCCTTCTGATGTTCGGGTAGCGGAAAGGTCTTTCCGAGACATCATCACTGCTGCAGCCGCTCGCCATATCCCTGTTGGTCGAATACCCGAAGTAAGACCACACTTCCCAGCAGAGGCGTCGGGATTGGCAAATGAGCGTAATGAGCTTCGTCGAGCCAACCCCAATGACCCCAGAGCCAGGGAACAGGCTGGTCGGCGAGCATAAGCGGGACAGGTGGTTAAATCATCTAAACATTGGAACCGGTATAAGTGAATTATGGGCAACGGTTAAGTCACTCTCGAAGCCCGGAAGGATGGAAGATAAGACCTCAGTCACGTTTGGCGACGTTACGTTGACTGACCCGAAGAGGTGCGCAAGTTATTTCAATCGACAGTTTGTCGAGCACCCGGAGAGTGACAGGGCGAAGAGGAGAGTATCGCGTCGCATCAGATATCTTTCTGCCGAGGATGAACCACCACAGTTTACAATAGATGATGTTGCGAATACCATCAGGAACACTAAATCATCCAAAGCGTTGGACCCTGATGGAATCTCCATGATAATGCTGAAGAAGCCGGATGAGCTGGGCGTGGAGTATCTCACTAAAGTTCTCAAGTTGTCGCTAGCCACCCTATTTGTTCCCAAAGTTTGGAAAATGGGCAGGGTGGTCCAACTACGTAAGAGAGGCAAGGATGCCAGCACAAAAGTGAATCGTACAGGCCGTTTTTGCCTTTATCGCCCGTAGCAAAGACCCTTGATGCCTTAGTCCCCCCAGTATCAGAAATAGCTATCCAATTGCCGATCATCAGCATGGATTCCTTAAGCAGAACAGCACGACTGCAGCGCTGCACGCCATCTCCACATATATTTTTGTCAAGGACAACAAGAGATAGATCGGTGATGGTGGCGCTTGACTTATCAAAAGTCTTTGATACAGTCAGGCACGGCACGCTGTTTGAGGACATTGTGCAGACAACCCTCCGGCCAGGCTTGAAATGTTGGATAGTCAATATGTGTAGACGTCAGTCGTACGTGGAATTCTGGAACAAGAAGTCCAAACGCCGTCGAGTGATACAGGGAGTTCCACAAGGTGGTGTGATATCTCCGAAGCTGTTTAACTTCTACCTTTCCGGTATTCCGGATGATGACATCTGTGGGAGACAAAATATTACGATGGCCAAATTTTATACCGAATCGTCAGATCCGTTCGAGAGTTATTGTGCGCTCCAACCACTACACAAGGTGTAACATAGTACTTTTACATCTTTCGGGCTATTTTCTCGGGAACTATGGACTTGCCCCTGATAAAACTTATACCGTCGTAATGCGGACAGCGAATAAAAGTTGGTACAACAATAACCAAAGGTATTCAAGAGAAGGTCTTAAACTGTACTTTTCAGAATTTTTGTTTAGGAGATACCCGAAGGAGTGGAGCGATAGAGTCCATATTAAATCCTCATCTATGTCTGGTAGGAATTTTACGATATGCAAAGTTTGGACCAAATCGATTGTTCCCTTCAAGAGTTATGGTGCGCACAAATTTTCCGAACATTTTCGAAATTTTGTGGAGGAGGTAATACAAGACCTACCATTCTTCTTCCCCATACAGTATTGTCATAGCCTTAGTTCATTAAACTTATCAAAGGGAAAATAAACAACTTCAAATTGTTGTCGGAAATATTAACGGCTTCATTAAAATGTAATACAACAGCCAATGCCTTGTAATCATTATTCAACTGCAACATCAAGTCTTATCATCATCGTCATCCTCCTCATCGCCATCGTCGTAGTCATCATCAATTTTGCAGTGCAATGTTTGCCTATAATTTGTACCAATAAAAACATGCTGATGATGTTTTGCTGCCCTAAGCATTATTGAAAATGAAGTTTTCACATGGTCTGTCTAAAGTTTGTTCTGCTGCATGCTAGAAGTCTTACAACTTAATTCAATTGCAAACGCCTTAGCTCTTGGCCAAAATCAATCTTACTGCTCCATCGACACACACAACTTCTCACAACAGTTGTAAAGCATGCACATCCCCACCCCACAACCAAATTGCATTTTGCCAACAAAAGTCCACACCACAAATGCATTGAAAATAGAAATTTACTGACAGCAACTTAAAGGCTTAACATGGCTTTAATCTGATACGTCCGTCGTCATTGTCGTTCATCTAATTTATCTTAGCCACGCTGTTGTTGTTGTTGTTGTTCGCTTGTTCGTTGAGCCCTGCGCTAAACTTCTACAATTAACACAATTTTATAGAGAATTTATTTTTACTTTGGGGCCATACTAATGTGTTCCTTCTCTCTTCGACGGTGTGGCCGAGGTGTATGGCAGCACGACATCATAGCTTACGAAATAAAATAACTGCAACAACTTTGCTCTCTCATTCACTAATTGAACCCAATTGTTAAACAATTTCAATGGAAGGTAATTCATTGAATGACCAGTAGCTGCAATTTTAATTAAAAATTGCAAACTCCGTGCCAATGAGTGATGGCAGAGGGGGTGGTTGGGTTAGTAGAAAATGAAATTATTGTGGTTAACAGGGGCCTACTTGGGTCGTCTTTTAGTAAATAATGTATTTATGGGGAATACTGAGTATACCAAGAATAAAAGTCAAAAATTTCTTTAATACAGCCTACAATAAAATCAACAATATTACGGCGGCGGAACCACATTTCATCATAGTTCCGGCCAGCGGGGACACCTCACTGTACAGCTATTTGTATTTGTATCGTGTTTTCTGTATTGGGAACAGAATATCCCGAAATCCGTCCGGTGTGAAGTAATAGATGCCTGGGACATATGAGGACTACGACGGGGACTTTGATGCTGCATAAAAACAGCCCCAGCGAGTCTTTGTCGTCATCAGAACGCGAGACTCCCACACAGTCCCCCCAACAGCAGCCGCACACGTAGCACTACACCAGCCGTTTGCTGTTCCTATCCCTGAAAATGCATCATTTTCGCAATTTAATTGCAATGGACTCCGAGGTAAGATCGAGAAAAATAGTTGATTTCATAAGTCGGAAGAATATTATGGTAGCGGCGGTCCGGAAACCAAGCTCAACAAAAAATGCAGTACAAAATTACACCTAATCACACACGAGCAGCATTGTGCTCCGTGGTAGGCCCCACCTATTAGTGATCATGAAAGGACATTACTCAGAGACATCAGACCGATATTCTTACAACTCCGATGTGGTATCTCCAGGGACCTAAAGAGCTTTTTGTCGCTCTTGAATCCTGACATCTAGATGTATGCCCTAAATGTGGACAGACACCACACATCTCGAAACACCTATTCGCATGCTATGCTAACCCGACTAATCTAACAACAGAAACGCTATACACATCCCCAGTCGAGGCAGTCTGCTTCCTTGAACTGGATGTGGGTGATTAAATGTCCTTTAATCGATTGCTTTTTGTTTTTCTCTTCTTTTCTCTCCATTCTACGTTACATACCGAAGCTGTAGGGGCAACAACTGCGGCTTACAGCGTTGTGATGGATACAACTTACTGAGGAAGGATCCCACTAGAAGTGGATGTGGGGGATTTGCTTTCCTATTGTCCCAGTATGATCAATACATACCTATATCGCTTGAGCCTGGCTCTAATGACACGTACGTGTAATGTATGGGAGTACCAGTCAGGTGTGGAACTGTCGCGGTAAAGTTGCTTGATAAAAAACTGTACTCCAGGTCGAAGGTCATAACCGTCCGGTCTTGGGGGAGTTTAATACTCATCATGAGTTATGGCATCAGGTCCTCGGCAATGACAAGATGGGTGTAGTGTTGGTTGAGCAGACTGATAGTACTACGTTTTCCACGGTTAATGATGACGCACCTAACAGAATTGACGGAACTGTGACACAGTTCGCCACATAAAACTATCGTGTCACCTGGTCTGACAAATGATGTCACCCGGCAAACAGTCGTTTTCCTTGGAACAGACAATCTCCCCATAATTGTCTCCATCAGCAGACCTCTCGATTTCATCACCTCTGAATGCCACACTCTCTTCAATCATGGGAAAACTAATTTGTCTAGTCTCTGAGAGTTCACAATCACCACTTCAGAGATCTGACCTACCCATCTGATGTTCGGGTAGCAGAAAGAACGTTCTTAGACATCATTACTGCTTCAGCCGATCGCCACATCCCTGCTGGTCGAATACCCGAAGTGAGACCAAACTTCCCAGCACAGGCGACGGGATTACCAAATGAGAGTTATGAACTTCGTCATGTCAACCCCTGTGGCCCCAGAATCAGGGAGCTCACTGGAAGTTAACGGGTTGGTCGTTGAGTATAAGCGGAACAAGTGGTTAAAACATCTGACAAGTTCAAAAATTGGAGTCTGATTAAATGCATTCTGGGCAATGGTTAAGTCATTCTCGAACCTTGAAAAGAGAGAAGATAGAATCTCAGTCACTTTTGGCGACGTTACGCTGACTGATCCGAAAAGGAAAAGAATTTTGGCAACGGTAAAGTCACTCTCGAACCCTGGAAAGAAGGAAAAGATGAACTCAGTCACGTTTGGCGACCTTAAGCCTTCGATAATTTCCGAAGAAGTGCGCAAGCTATTTTAGTCGACAGTTTGTCGAGCACGCCGGTGGTGATAAGGCGAAGAGGAGAGTACTACGTCGCATTAGATGTCTTCCTGTCGAGGATGAACCACCACAATTAGCATTTAATGATGTTGTGAATGCCGTCAGGAGCAATAAAACATCCAAGTCTGAAGTTATGCAAGGATCCGATTTCGCTTTTGTTGCCCGTAGCAAATACCCTTGAGGCGTTAGTCCTCCGCACCGTCAGAAATAGCTACGACAGAATCCGAAAGACAGATCCGCCGTGAGTCAAACTTCAGATTTATGGCGTGATGAAGTTTTTACTGAAGACCCTGTAAGGCATCTGAAATTAGGTTATATCTTTGTTAACTCCTGTCTTAGCTTATCTGTGAGATGACAATGTCCTTTTCGTCCTTTATTTTAAGAACCGCTATAAAAGTACAACAAGATGAGGTTTTTCAGCTTCGAAATGTTCTGCAAAAATGTCGGTCAGAAAATTTTAGGTACGGTTCTCGTTGACAACTTATCGATATTGTCGCGTTTTCATAGTCCTTATGTCCATTTACACGATTTCTAAAGCTAAAACAACAAAGATATAACGCTAATTTCAGATGCCTTACAGGGTCTTCAGCAGAAACTTTATCACGCCATAACTCGGAAGTTCGACTTATGGCGGATCTGCCTTTCGGTATTCTAACTATACTTAACCAGAGCTTTCATCCCCAAAAGGAGTTATCTCTGCCCCGAATAAAGTACGAACAGCTGCAATCACAACAGATAGCTGCAGCATATTCCACTCAACTGGCCCAATTGCTTAATCAAAGTCCCGATAAAATATCGCCACAATGGCAAATTATTGCCACCTCCAGCCGCAAAGTCCATACTTGGATACCAGAGACCTCCACCAAGGAATCCATTGTATGAGCAGGAGCGTCGTTCTGCTACCGAAGAGAAAAATGCAGCATATAGGGCTACTTTAAAATCAGTAGCAACGCGTAGCATACGAGAGAGGTATCGGGAGAAAAGGAGAGAGGAGAAACGTCTTTTCAGCAGGAAAAAGAGAGATGGAAAAGCGGGAGTGTGAACAACTCGAGATGTACAGGAGACAGAATGAAGTCCGAAAATTCTACCAAAGAGTGAAACATCAAACTGATGGAACTGATGGGCACATCCTCCTGTAGAGACCACCAAGGTAATATGGTAACTGATACAGATAGTGTGCTATGGATATGGAAAGAGCATTTTTCCAAACTGTTGGTATCCAATAGTAGCAAAGTCGACGAAGATACAACAGATCCAAACCCAGAAGATGGTATTGAATGTATACCACCCGGCCTAGATGAGGTAAAGACAGAAATAAACCGGCTGAAGAATAGTAAAGCAGCAGGAGCTGATGGCCTACCAGCCGAGCTGTTTAAAACCGGAGGCGACACGCTGATAAGGTGTATTCATCAGCTAGTTAGAACCATCTGGCAGGAAGAACGCGTACCCGACGATTGGAACCTGAGTATACTTTGTCTTGTCCACGAGAAAGGGGATAAGACTGTATGCTCTAACTATAGGGGCATAAGTCTTCTCCACATTGCCTATAAGATATTGTCAGGGAAATTATGCGAACGACTAAAGCCTATGGTCAATGAAATAATTGGACCATACCAATGCGGCTTAAGACCTGCCTAGTCCACCATTGACAAGTTATTTACCCTGCGGCAAATCCTGGAGAAGACCCAAGAGATGATTTTATTTATTTTTATTTATTTAAATATTTATTACAATTAAAAATTATAATAAACTTATAGCTAAAAGCACTAGCGACTACGGCTATCGGCTTAACCCAAGAGATGAAGATGGACACCTACCACCTTTTTGTCGATTACACTGTGCAACAAAATGTTCTACGAAAAAGTTCCTCATTAGATTTGACTGAAGACATGTCATATCAAAAATAAGCAAAAACAACAGCGAACAAAGATATAACGCTAATTTCTGATGGCTTATAGGGTCTCCAGTGAAAAATTCATCACGCCATAACTCAAAAGTTCGACTCACGGCGGATCTGCCCTTTGGGGTTATGATGTACTCAACAAGGGCTGTCACCCCCAAAAGGAATTTTCCACCCCCCCAAAATTTCGGTTCACAGTGTTATAAGACAGCCTTCGACATCTCCCTTCGCCCAAAGGTATTCCAAGCCATGTCTGAATTTGCTATCCCCGCAAAGCTCAATCGTCTTTGAAAGATGACTTTAACTGATACTAGGTTCTCAGTTAAAATAGGAAAGAACCGCTCCGAACAATTCAGTACCAAAAGAGGTTTCAGACAATGAGACAGTCTTTCGTGTGACCTGTTCAACATCCTGCTGGAAACGGTCATACGATATGCAAATGTCAAAAGAAATGGCACAATCTACAGAAACTGATGATATTGACTGATGATTAGACATCGGATTTTAGCATGTTTTTTATTTCTTATCCGATTGGACTCAAATTTTGGATCTAGGCGTTTTGAGGGTTAATTTTTCGATATTTGGGGTCAAATCAAAAATATGCAAAAAATATGCAAAAAAATATGCAAAATATATGCAAAATATATGCAAAAAATATGCAAGATATGCAAAAAATATGCTAAATATGCAAGTGTTTTTTGACAAAAATCGTCAATTAAATTTGGAAAATCACCAAAAAAGCATTCTAAATTAAGTTTTTTGACGTTTAACATAGTTTTTTTGCAGATTATTATGTTATTGAGACTCTCCAGATATTCCGCCACAGCAATAAATCTAGACTAACAAGACTTAAATCACTTTTCACAAGGTGAGAAAATGTCAAATAACCCAGCATTCCTATTACAACATAATTTGCTTCATATACAAATGTAGATAGATAATGGAAAAATTTCAAAAACTCAATCAGAAATGTCAAAATCAACGTGTCCAAATATGGTGATAGTTTCTAATCAGCCAAAATTGTCTAGCAGAAAAACAAAGGAGGTAGAGTTAGTCATCGCTATTTTTGTTTAGATAAAAGCGCAATTTTTTCTAGTTTTTGGAAAAAGTGTTCGTTTTTTAGCGCAATATGGGAAAAATTACTAAAGTACCATTTACGATTCCAGCTTCTGGAATATAACTATAAATAGAAGTATACGTTTTGAATATCCACATATTAGATTTGAATATATTTCATAGTGTTTAGTCCTTTATTCAGTATATACAGACATAAATTGGCAATTTTTGTTCTTTGTGGTTAAAAAGCTTATTTGGAAAAATAAGCCTTTCATGACAAATTAGTCTTGTTGTATATGATATAAATAAATATATTAAGAAAAATATTCGCCGCAATATTGTCATTAAAGTTGCCAAATGCACTATACACCTAAAAGGCAAAGATTTCAAGGAATATTAAATTACAAAACGATGAAATTCCACATCTGTCTCTAGGTTTGCTTACATCCTGATGTAAACTTTAAAAACGCCATATTTCTAGCACTACTTTCACAATCTGATTTGCTTTTTCTTCACAAATGCGGGCAATGCCAATAAAAATGTCCGGATTGTCGAGTAGAAAAATATCACTATTTTTTACACGTAGAGCACTTTCATTTAAGTATTCGTTATTAGCAATTACAATTTAAAAAAGTATTATTATATAACTTCCACGAGTGATTTAATCATATAAAATAATTTTCTTTCCTTACAATTCGTTAATACGAACAATTTGATAATTCGGACACCGCCGAAACCTGTGGTGTAGGGATTATCGCGAATGTGCTGTATAAATGGGAGCAATATCCAAATCTGAATCGATTCTTACCAAAATAGGGATCGCCCTAGGGCCAAAAATCCCAAATTTTTATGCGAAGTGGTTTATAAATGTGACCTGTGCTTTGTGTTCAAAAAGACATGGCGAGATGGATAAGTGCGAATCTATGCAGATCATCAAAAGGAACTGTGGGTCTATTTCGTTTCATTTTGCATGTTGCAAACTCATTCACTAAGACAGTTATCATTCACTAAGTTATCAGTGCGATCATAAATAAAAATTCCGTGCAGAATTTGTTTCCTTTCCCCAATTTCACAATTTTTTATTTCCGTATTTATGCCCAAAAAGAGAATATTTTTGTCGATTCGACTAGAATACGCCATAATGAAGCGAATCTAGTAGTTTTAAACTTTTAACAAATATTGATTTTAAAAGAATTTCACTTTTTAAAATTATTTTCCGTGTGGAAAATTCAGAGGGAAATATTTATGATGGCACCGTATATATTTTTTATGTTTTTAATAAAATATGAAAGATTTTATGTAATATTCAATATTTTCTTAGTCTCAATTTCTAGCTCATTTGTTATTCTGTCAGACAATTTTGGCCGAGCAGAAACTATCAACATATTTGGATACGTACATTTTGACATTTTTGATTGAGTTTTTGAACAAATTTGTATTAGAAAGCAACTTATGTTGTAATAAGAAGGCTGGGTTATAGGAAATTTTCTAAATCTTTTAGTCCAGATTTATTGCTGTGGCGGAATAATAATTAATAACATGATAATCTGCTAAGAAATCGACGTTTAATGGGAATAAACTTAATAT
The DNA here is from genome assembly GCF_047663935.1 of Musca autumnalis. Lineage (NCBI taxonomy): Eukaryota > Metazoa > Arthropoda > Insecta > Diptera > Muscidae > Musca > Musca autumnalis. The sequence continues at coordinate 236,750,465 of NW_027411866.1, read as the reverse complement.
AGAACACTTTTTGATGACTTTCCAAATTTAATTTGATGATTTTTGTCAAAAAAATTACTTGCATATTTTGCATATTTTTTGCATATTTTGCATATTTTTTGCATATTTTGCATATTTTTTGCATATTTTGTGCATATTTTGTGCATATGCAAAATATGCAAATATGCAAAAAAAAAAAATATGAGCCTGTCATTGCATTCAGTTTTCTTCAAAACGAATTTTGGTCCAATCAGAATTTTCGTATCTTTATTAATAAAAAATATGCAAATATGCAAAATCCGATGTCTACTGATGATATTGACATCATGGGACGATCAGTAAAGGAAGTAACTGATATCTTTAAGAAGGTCGAAAGAGAATCATCAAAAGCGAGTCTGGCGGTATACAGTGAAAAGACAAAGTTGATGATGTCGACGCGCCATTGAGCTCGAACCAAGAGTGGAAGTTGGTTCCTATAATTTTGAGGTAGTAAAAGACTCTACCTCGGTACCGCCATAAACACAGCAAATGACATCAGTTGTAAAATAAAGAGAAGAATTGTATTGGCCAACTGATGCTACTTCGGCTTAAGTAAGCAGTTTAAAAACAAAGCCACATCTCGTGAAACAAAAGTATCACATTACAAAACACTGATACTACCCGTGCTAATATAATGTTCCGAAGCCTGGGTACTTGCGCACGCAGATAAGGCATGTCCGTCCGTCTGTCTGTTTTGCTGGCTGAAGCGCATGAAAACTTTCAAACGGATCAACCGATTTGGTCCAAAATTTGGCTTTCGTAATATTTTCTCCAAGCTTAGTTTAAGTCCGAAAGTGGTTTATCTGTCCACTCCTTCCGGTACCTCCCCCACAAAAGTTCGAAAATGTTCGGAAAATTTTTGCGCACGATAAATCTTTAAGGGAGTAATCGATAAGGTCCTTACTTTGCACATCGTGAAATTTCTACCAGACTTAGATGAGGTTTCAATATGGACTCAATCGGTCCACTCCTACGGGTACCTCGCACACAAAATTTCGGAAGAGTTCAGTTTAGGACCTGCTCCCGAATCCAAAATTTGGCCTTCACAGTTTTGCCCGAACTTAGTTTCAGTTCGAAGATGTCACTAAAATGGTATGCACGATATCTCTTGGAGGGGGCACCAACCAATTTGGTTCAAACTTTGGATCTCCTAATATTTTGTCCAAACGTAGTTTAACTTCTAAAATGACCGATATCGATCTTCTTCCTAGGGAAACTCCCCCACAAAAGTTCAACATTTGTGTTTAGGTGCAGTTTAGGGTCTGTTCCAAGATCCTTCGGAAATGTACATATATCGATGCTGTTCGTTGTTGTTCTGTTTACAGCGATATCAAAATTATACGACGACCCACTCAAATGTTTAGTGGGAGCGATATCTATTAAAAAAATATGAATTTAAAATAAGATCCACTTCCATAATGGACGATGTCGGCCCATAACTTTAAGTACCACATCCGCAACACTTTTGAACTTTAAATCTAATCCAGATGTTTGTCGGCAATTACAAATGTCCAAAAAGGGCCACCAAATTCAGAACAGACCCTAAATACATTCGATCTGTACGTAGATGAAAGTTTCAATTCATATAGCCTAAGGGTATATCTATGTCGGTAAAGCCGACTGATATTTTTTTAATTATTTTTCTTCATAACTACGTTAGATGTGAAATCTAAATTCCCACAGTTGCAGATCTAAAACTACAAGAAAAAAGTAATTTAAAACTCGACTTTATGTTTCCAAAATCATCACTGATTCTAAACTTTAGATGTATCCTTTATTAAATATGCATCCTCAAAGGCCATTCATAAAAACAATGCATTCTATAAACTTCAGTTTGGTTTTTGTGGTCACACAATTCTCCTTTGAGGTTTTTGCAGGACTAGAGCTGCCAAACTGCATTAACACAAAAACCCCAAACACAGATGTAGGCAACATGATCAGACAGTCTATGAGAGTATGTATGTATGTGTGTGTTTATAAACCAAATGTGTTCCACAACTAAAAAACAAAAATATAAAACAGAGAGGCAATGAACCAACCGCACTTTCCCAGCAAGCATTTTCTACAGCACATTACCCGATGTTGTCACTACCATGCGATAGAAACACTCGCCTGCGAGCTCGCATTCTTGTCGATGAAGGCTAACCGTGTGGGAAGAAATGAAACACGGCCAAGATACTACTTGTGAAAGTCGTTATAGAGTCTCATAAAACGTTATTTTAGCGATAAAATTGGTAATGACGAAAAAATATTTTTTTACTTTTAATTTTTTTGTTATTGTTCTTTTAATTTTTTTTGTTATTATAATTATTTTTCCAACGTACATATGTTTTCGAAGAACTTTTCTTAGTTGAAATTGTCATCTACATTAATTTTGTCATTTTAAAACCAGTAATGAAAAGGATCATAGTCGGGCGGGGCCGACTATATGATACCCTACCCCACTGTGAGATATTTATCAATTTAAACTGATTTCTATATAATATGGTACACTTATTACTAGACAAAATTCCGTCAACCGTTCCAAATTTCGTCCAATCGGCCGAAAATATATATGGGAGCTATATCCAAATCTGAACCGATTTCGATATAATTTGGCACACTTATTTCTAGACCGAGATCAGTCGCACATTCCAACCTTCATCAAAATCGGACGTATATAGCGTGTTTGGTGCCGCAAGTACCTGGAATCGGACGAGAATATATATTGTAGCTATATCCAAATCTGCACCGATTTCGATATAATTTGGCACACTTATTTCTAGACCGAGATCAGTCGCACATTCCAAACTTCATCAAAATCGGACGTATACAGCGTGTTTGGTGCAGCAAATACGTCAAATCGGCTGAAAATTTATATGGGAGCTACATCCAAATCTGAACCGATTTCGATATAATTTGGCACACTTATTTCTAAACCGAGTTCAGTCACACATTCCAAATTTCATCAAAATCGGACGTATATAGCGTGTTTGGTGCAGCAAATACGTCAAATCGGCCGAAAATATATATGAGAGCTATATTAAAATCTGAACCGATCTTCACCAAGAGCAATAGCATTATTCCTATGGAAGGACGGACATGCATAAATCGACTCAGAAAGTGATCGTCTCCTTTTGTATCTTACATACAAATGCACATAGACATAATAATACAGGACTGCAATATGTTTGTTATTGTAAAATTCTAAAGTCTCGTTCTTTTACAAAAAATGATAGCCGCTTGTGATTGCTTTTTGTAGATGGAATGAGTAACTTACTTCCAAATGCTTACAGGGTTCTCAATCATAGGCACACACACACTCAAGCCAGCCAGCCAGCCAAGCAACCAACAAACAATCCACACAAAAACTATACGAAAAATAGCTTAGCATTTGAAATAACAATTCATGTATCCTCTTCATTCGGCCTGTTGTCGGTGTTCATTGTGTTTTGTGAAACACACAATGGCAACAGCAGCAGTTGTTGCAACAATTGAGTTAGCATGGCTGCTGATACTATAACAAATACCTGTTATATAGGGTTTTTGTGTTTCGAAATGTTTTAGCAATACTCAGCAATTCATATAAAACAATAGACACATTCTAACAATCCCTAGCAGAACAACATCTGCTACATAGAAACCAATAAAATATAAATAAAAACCATGGGAAAAAACTTGTTATTGATGCCATTGACCATAGAATAGGCAATAAATTTGAAATGAATTTTTCAAAAGAAAAAAAATATTGCTGAAAGAGAATTTATTTTGCGTAGCTGAGACATTTCCCTCCTCTATTCTCATAATACATATTTCTTAATGGTAATCCGGGGCGTATAAGTTATGATGACAATGTATACGACACTATAAAATGTAATTTGACCACTATTCTTAAAAAAACCCTGATGACATGTGGGATAATAAAAACCAAGGAACGAACCAACTCTGATTGACAATGTTCAAGATTTATTTCAGCATCCAGGTATTGTCATCTTACACTCATAAGAAGGATCATTGGCAGCAGCAAGGAAAACATTTGCGTATCAGTTTGCTTTGGCAACAGAGATAAACCCTCAGACTGTGACCTCAATAAAAGGAAACCCTTCAAGCCCTGACGTCTGCAAAATATATAAAGTTTAAATCAAAGATTTTCATAATTTACATTTGAGGCAGACCTTTGGCTAGCACTTGAACGAATCGAAAGGATACCAACAATCAACAAAAGTATCAACTTATCTAAAAAATATAAGGCTTTTGAAATTTTTGGGTCCTTTTTGACTATTATCGACACAAATATGGATCTTTGCCGATAGATTTTGTAGGGATATTTCCAGCCATAGGTAACTCTATATATTAGAGGTAATTCATTTGGAAAATGTTCCTAAATTCTTTTAATAACTAAACCCCCTGAATACGGCTGCATATGTGTACTAAAACATGGACCAATAATAATAAATTAAATTAGTAAATTGTAACTTTAGTCGACTAGAACCTTTGGGGAACAAAATGGAACAAAGCTTCGTTCCTTTATGTTCGTTTAACACTTTTTTTTAAATTTATTGATAGTCCAAATTGTAGCAAAACGTATTTGAATTCATTTAGTTTTTATACCCTCAGCATTTATGCTATCCAGGGTATATACATTTTCATACGGGTAAAATGTGCCTTATCGAAGATGGGCTATATTGGTCCACTACTTTCGGTACCTCCCACACAAAAGTTCGGAAATGTTCGGAAAAATTGTGCGCACCATAACTCTTGAAGAGAGGAACCGATTTGATCGATACTTTGCACATCGTGAAATATTTCTTACAGACTTAGCTGAGGTTCCAATATGGACTCAATCGGTCCACTGCTTCGGGTACCTCCCACATAAATTGTTGGATAAGTTCAGCTTAGAACCTGCTCTCGAATCGCTTTGGTACTAGTTACTTCCTGAAACAAGTAAGAACGGCGTTAAGTTCGGCCGGGCCGCACTTGTTATACCCTCCACCACATGTTGTATTGAAGTAAAATGGAATGGTTAGTTTCCTTTCGTGTATGAAGAAGACTTAATACTAAATTTCAGCAATTTCGGTAAAACAATGTGAAGCACCATCCTATGGGGGCCATTTCAAAACGTCGAGCTATACCGACAAATTTCGGACGGAAAGTTTTTAGGCTCAAAGAAGACTAAATACCAAATTTCCTATATTTCGGTAAGAGAATGTGGCTAAACCTTAAAAAAAAATACCGAAAATCAAGAAGTACGCTTCTATGGGGATATAGGAAGCCGTGGACCTATACTGATAATACTTTTCTGGAATATTTTATAACTCTTGGAAGACGAAATAACGAATTTCAGCAATTTCGGTTTGATATTGACGTCACAATCTCCAGTATTACGAAAATCGGGATGTACCGTTCTTTGGGGGCTATATCGAAACGTGGAACTATACCGACGAATTTTAGTCAAAAATGGGGCAATATGAAAGCGTGGACCTGTACAGACAAATTTCTGGCTAACAGTTTTATATCACATTGAAGACTAAATACCAAATTTCAGCCATTTTGGGGGAATATTGAAGCCACAACCTTCAATATACGAAAAATTGGGAAGTACCTTTCCATGGGGGCTATATGAAGGCGTGGACCTATACCGACAAATTTAATGGGGAAGTTTGAGTACCCCCAACGAAGTCTAAATACCAAATTTCAGCCATTTCGGTGATATATTGAGGCCACAACGTTCAAAATACCGAAAATCGGGAGGTACCGTTCTATGGGGGCTATATGAAGGCATGGACCGATACCGACTAAGTTGTGGGGGAAAGTTTTGTACCACAAACGTAGACTAAGCACCGAATTTCAGCCATTTCGGTGTGATAATGAAGCTAAAACCTTCAAAATACCGAAAATCGGGAGGTACCGTTCAATGGGGGCTATATGAAGGTGTCGACCGATAACGACAAAGTTCTGGGGGAAAGTTTTATACCCCTAAAGAAGACTACGTACCAAATTTCAGCCATTTTGGTAGGATAATGAAGCTGAAACCTTCAAAATACCGAAAGTCGGGAGGTACTGTTCTATGGGGGCTATATGAAGGTGTGGACCGATACCGACAAAATTCTTGGGGAAAGTTTTATACCACTAAAGTATTGTGTTTAAAGTTTTTATTGAGACTGAAAAAATGTATACAAGTTTTGAAAAAAAAACTTATACAATTAAAGGCATGACATGCTATGTTGAATATAGTATTTTAACAGCAAAGTAAACATACAAATGAGTAAAACATTCTAATTACAACACTCTCCCTGAATGTATAAACATTTGTTTTAAAATTATCAATTAACGTATTATGGATTTATAAAAGACCAAAGTAATTCATTAACTTATTAAGTTTTTGTACTGATATAGGTTTCGTGAGGGCATCTGCTACCATTTCGTTTGTTGAGATATATTCTAGGGTAACTTCTTTTGCTTCGATTTTTTGTCTAATGAACTTTGCTTTTATATCCACATGCTTTGTTCTGTTTGAATAGTTGTTGTTCAGGGCCACTTGTATAGCCCCCTTATTGTCACAAAACAATTTGATGGCTGTTTCGCAATCTGGGTTGAGTTCCTTTTCCAGCCTTTTTAACCTAATTGATTCTTGCTACGGTCTTTTGTTTTTTCGTTGCCCATGAAATAGCAGCTGATTGATAAATAAATACGTAGCCTGTTGTTGAGTGTCGATCATCCACATTGCCTGCCCAATCAGCATCGCAATAACCGATCATGTTTGATTGTTTACTATTTGCTCTGTAAACCAATCCTTTATCAAGCGTTCCCTTTAAATAACGCATTACACGCTTTACGGCCTCCCAATGAGCTTTGCCAGGGTTTGTGCTAAAACGACATAACACATTAACGGCGTATGATATATCTGGACGTGATATCTGTGATGCAAACAACAGACATCCAATTGCCTGCATATATGGAATACGTGACATTTCATTTTTCTCTTTGTCATTCTTTGGGCTCATAGAAGACGATAATTTTTGATTAATATCGATTGGCGTTGAAATAGGGTTACAATCATCCATTCTAAAACGCTTCAACACATCCGCTATGTATTTGCTTTGGTCTAACTTTATGTGATCTACGCCTCGTGTGATCTTCATTCCAAGCACAGTTGATACTTCACCCATATCTTTCATTTTGAACGCTTTAGAAAGTTTCTTCTTTACGTTTCGGACCGCCTTGATATTATCCGAAAAAATTAGAACATCGTCGACGTATATTGCGACATAAAGCTTATACCCGTTGTTGGTATCGTGGTATATACATTGGTCGATGTCACTCCGCACAAGACCCATTTTCAACAATTCATTATTAATAGTCTGGTTCCAGACTCTACCAGACTGTTTTAAACCATACAAAGATTTCTCGAGTCTGCATACCTTTTTCGAACCATCACCAAATCCTTCTGGCTGTTGCATGTATATAGTTTCTTTAAGGTTTCCATTTAAGTATGCACTGACCGCATCCATTTGATGTATCACCATGTCGTTTTTTGCAGCAAGGGCAACAAGAAATCTTACCGATTCATATCTAACGACGGGGGAAAATGTTTCGTTAAAATCTATTCCTTCTCGCTGTGTAAATCCCTTCGCTACCAGCCTAGCTTTCCATTTCTTTGGATTACCATCATTATCACATTTGGTTCTGAACACCCATTTGCACTGCACGGCCTTTTCACCCGGTGGTAATTCTGTCAAAACCCACGTATTATTTGATTTCAGTGAGTTGATTTCTTCATTCATAGCAGATTTCCAATTTTCCGCATGCTCTGAAGACATTGCTTCTTTGAAACTTCCAGGATCAGTCGAAACAAACTCCATTGCACAAAAACTTGATGACGGTTGATTTCTGTTTGCGATTCTTTCAGATCTGCTTATAGTCGGTCCTTCACTGCTCGGTTGGTTATTATGCATATCCGGCGACCATGTGCTATCAGTTCGTCTTTCTGCATTATCACAATTCGACGGCCAATCAGTATCCAAATATTCACTATCCGACTCCGATTCAGGATATGCCTCGCCAGGAACTAAGGTGCCGTCGGCTTGTTCATCGTCATTATCCGTTTCGCTATAACGTGGCGAAGGGGTCGATTCACTGTCACGATTTGATGGGACATCAATTGCTTCTGATGCGACATCAATTTCACTCTCCCCTGAATCGACACCACCATAATGTTCCAAATCAGGATAATAGAAATCTTGCACACTATTTTCTGTTGCCATTACTTGCCTATGTTCTACGAAAACAACATCTCGACTTATTATTATACTGCCATCATTAGGGTTGTACAAACGATATCCTTTGCTTTCACTGCTGTATCCCACCATGATACACTCGGTCGATTTCGGATCTAGTTTTGATCTCCTTTCTTTTGGAATATGAACTAACGCTGGGCAACCAAAAACTCTCAAAAATTTCAAATTTTGTTTGCGTCCAGTCCATATTTCTTCTGGGCATTTGTCTGAGCCACGGCAAGGAACACGATTAATTAAAAATGCGGACGTGGCTGCGGCTTCAGCCCAAAAACGATGATCTAGACCACTATCTAGAAGCATACATCGAACTCTTTCCATAATGGTTCGATTCATCCGCTCTGCAACGCCGTTCTGTTCAGGAGAATATACACAAGTCCTTTGATGAACTATTCCTTGTTCCTTAAAGAAATTTGAAAACTGCTTGTTCACATATTCTCCTCCATTATCTGTTCGAAGAATTTTAATTTTCCTTCCGGTTTGCTTCTCAACCAAAGATTTGAATTCCACGAATTTGGAAAAAACATCCGATTTTCTCTTCAACGGATATACAACCACTTTTCGAGAGAAGTCGTCGACGAAAGTAACTAGAAAACGACTTCCGGAAAATGACGTTGTGCTGAGTGGTCCCACAACATCCGAATGGACGAGTTCCAACAATTCAGTCGCTCTAGTACCTTCTTCATTATTTGGCCTGCGTGTTTGCTTACCCTTAACACAAATCGTACACTGACCTTCCTCTTTATTTGAGAACTGCATTCCGATATTCGCATCTTTCACTTCATGGAGCTTTTTATTGCAGATGTGGCCCATTCTCCGATGCCACAAGTTAAAATCGTTTTTTACAACTAAAGCACTAGAAGACACTTTGGTAGATGAACTCTCCAAACGATATAACTCATTAAAAACTCTTGCAGACGCTATGGTCTTTCCTTTACAATCAGAAATTCGACATACATCACCTTCAAATGTCACCTTCTTGTTGTTTCTTGTAATTTGCCTAACAGAAAGTAAATTAGTGCACAATTTAGGCACATACTCCACATCCTTTACGGTGATAGTTTTGGCTTTGTTTTTACAGTTGATTTCCAAGTCGATATCTCCAACACATTTGACCTCAAGTTCTTCTTTATTAGCCACAATTACCTTCTTAGATTCCACGTCTCTAATGTTGTACATATCCAAGTTGCTATTGGTCATGTGGTTACTTGCTCCGCTATCTATAAACCAATAATTTGAGTTCGCATTTGTTTCAGTTGTTGCTTTTGCGCATAATGTAACGCCTTTCGTTGCAAATAAAACCTCAGATTTCTTGTGATTATTTCCTTGACCACCATTTGAATAGGATTTGTTCGGGCAGTTCTTCGAAATATGGCCCACTTTCTTGCAATTATAACAAACTATTTGCTTCTTGAATTTCTTTGACGTCTTTGCTTGAAGTGCAGCTTGCTTACCTGGCGCTTGGTCAAATTTTGCATCCTGGAGTAAAAGGTTCTTTACCATATCGACGGTCAACTTTTCTTTTGAGTTCTCCACGGCCATTACCAGCGGCTTGAAGTCTTCAGTTAAACCGGCCAACATCAATGAAGCCGTTAGTTCGTCGTCTATATTCAAGCCAGCGTTCTTAACTTTTAATGCAATAATTACCAATTCGTTAACGTAGTCCTCAATTGTCTTGTAATTATGCATTTTAATATTAACCAACTGCTTCAGAAGTTCAACCTTACGAGTTAGGCCCGTATCCTCGTACGCTTTTACCAAAGCCGTCCATGCTTCTTTTGCGGTTGTCGCTGCTGCTATATGTCCATAATTATTCGGGTCAACCATAAGCGTAATCTCGGCCAGCGCACGTTCGTTCAAATCCGTATTGGGCATCGCCTCGCTAACTGCTTTCCAGCAACCTTTAATAACGAGCAAGGATTTCGCCTGTCTTTTCCAGACATCAAAATTTTCTCTGCCCCTCAGTCTCTCCACAGGACAAGATATTTGAGCGCTTGTCATATTTTTTCACTTTTTTCAACACACAGAAAAAAAAACGATTTGAAAAAATATTCCGTGTCTATAGGCCCATAACCTATTGTGTTTAAAGTTTTTATTGAGACTGAAAAAATGTATACAAGTTTTGAAAAAAAAAAACTTATACAATTAAAGGCATGACATGCTATGTTGAATATAGTATTTTAACAGCAAAGTAAACATACAAATGAGTAAAACATTCTAATTACACATAAAGAAGACTACGTACCAAATTTTAGCCATTTTGGTAGGATAATGAAGCTAAAACTTAAAAAATTCCGAGAATCGGGAGATACCGTTCTATGGGGGCTATATCAAAACGTGGACCGATATATCCCATTTTCAATACCAACCATCCTGCAAGTAATAAAAACTTCTGTACCAAATTTTGACTCTCTATCTTTAAAATTGCGAGCTGTATCTTGATTTCAACAGACAGACGGACGGACGGACAGACGTACATGGTCAAATTGACATAGAATTTTATGCTGATCACTCATATATATACTTTATAGGGTCTCACGATGTGTTACAAACGGAATGACAAATTTAATTATACCCTCCATATGGTGGAGGGTATAAAAAGCCTGAATCTCGAACAGATCTGCCGATTAGGTCCAAAATTTGGCCTGCGTAATATTTTGTACAAGCATAGTTTAAGTTCGAAAATAAGCCATATCGGTCCACTCCTTCAGGTACCTCCCCACAAAAAGTTCTTGAAGGGAGCGACCGATTTGGTCCATACTTTACACATCCATATATATTTACCAGATATAGATCAGTTTCGAATATGGACTTTATTTGTCCACTCAGTCGGGTAGGTATCACACAACATTTCTCATAAGTTAATTTTAAGAGCTGCTTCTGAATCACTTTGATTTTTGTTGAAGCAACTTGCATTCGCTGCATCAATTACGACGGTAAAAGTTGTTTAGAGGTGTGGTGTAAAAAACTCCTATGGCACCATATGTAGTGGCTGGAGAGCGCGATAACTCTCGAACTGAAACTGATTTTGTCCCAAATTTGGCATTTGACATATTTTGTCCAAACTTCAGTTTGAAGATGGTAAATACCGGTGCACAGCTTCCGGTACTTCCCCCAATATTTAGAAATGTCACTAAAATGGTATGCACAATGACTCTTGAACGGGTCAACCAATTTGGTCAAAACTTTGGATCACCTTACATTTTGTCCAAATATAGTTAAAGTTCTAAATGGCCCATATCGGTCCTTTCTTAAGTATGCCTCCCCCACAAAAGTTCAACATTTGTGTCTAAGTGCAGTTTAGGATATGTTCGAAAATCCTTTGGAAATGTATACCGATGCTGTTCGATGTGGTCCTGTTTACAGCGATATAATGTTGTCCGTGGATAGGTCCATGCTTCCGGGATACTGGTGCAAAAAGTCATACGATGACCCACTGAAATGGCTAGTGGGCGCGATATCTATCGAAAGATATGACTACCAAAATAAGATCCACTTCGATAACACTGTACAACAAATCGAACTTTTTTAAAATTACAAGTAACCGCGCACGGATTATGAAAGAGGAGCGACAAAAAGACACGTGTATCGGCGTTTTGAAAGTTTACATCGGGAAGTAACTTAAATAGGCGTGGCAAGTTCCGCCCATTTCTACAGGTTTTAAAATATTCGACATCAGATTCCTTGGAATCCTTGCAATTTAGGTATAAAGTGTCTTTGGCAATATTACAGACAACAATGTGGGGTATCTTTTTTAAAAAAAAATTAACCCTCATGCGAGTCACTAAAGGGGACTTTTTGGTACCTTTTTTCAAAAACGTTTTAAAACTCCTTTAAAATGTGATCGTATCAGATCAAAATATTATTTGTCATAAAATTTAATATAGGTCCCCGAATACACCAAAAGTCTAAATCGTACCTAAACGCCAGGAATCTGCCAAAAGTAAAATCACGTTTTAGGGTTAATGTTGTACTTTATCGGAGTTTATTAAGTTTTGTCCCACTAAACTTCATTATAGAGAGAAGACGTCAGAGACAAAAATAATCTCCATCAAATTTCAATATAAATTGTGGAATAAATGAAATATGTATTTGCAGTATATATCAAGAAAATATATACATCAAGTTTGTCAACAAAACACCCAAATATTTTTTGAATAAATTTGTTTTGTTCTTTTTTCGAGTTGATGCATGAAAGTGACATGAAATTTAGTTCTAGACGAAAGGTGTTAAATAAAGAAATGTTCTACACAAAATTTCATTGTAAGTTCCAGAACAAAATGAAAATGATGTACAAAACTAGATATTATAGGTAGAAATTATTTGTTAAACTTTTAGACTCTCAATTAAAATGTATTCCATACTGAGCAAAAATCTCCTAAAATACTCTCACTTTTTGGGGTTGTGTCAAAAGAAGAAATGTTCTAAATCAAATTTCATTATGAGTCTCTGAACAACAGAAATTTGTAGCTATAATATTAACGAGTCCTAACATCCATGGTTTTGGCATGGTCCTAAATAATAGAGGGAATTAAAATTTTGTATGAAATCCAAACAACAAAATGTTGATTATTTTAATTTGAAGCGTCTTGTATCTGTGTTTTTCAATTCAAAGCAAATCATGCTTAACCAACCCAACAGTCCCTTATTTAAAGTCATTAATTATATTGCTTTGACAATCAGAAGTTGCCAGTAAGTCATCGTTTTAATGGTAAGTGTTTACTTTCACTGGTGAGTTTTTGTTTTTTTCTTCTTCTTCTTTTTTCTAAAATACTCAAAAATACTTTGTGTCTCCCTTATGTCTTCCTACTAAGTATCCCTCATGGAAATACACTTCATCATAATGACGTCCCCATCATCATAATGAGAACTCACTCTAACAATCCATTGGAACAAAGAGAACATTAACAAATATTAAAATTTTTCAACACGTGGTTTTCCATTTTCTTCACCTACATAGAAATATTTCCCCCTACGGGAAATATATCTGGTGGTAATATCAAAAGAAGGGAGGAAAGAATTATTATAACATTTCAACAAAATTCATAATACAAATTCCTCTCAAAGATATTTTGGTGGCAAAGAACTGAAGAAAATAAGGGCAATTTTTTGTCAAGAAGGTCGCCATTGTGGTCTATTATTAAATGAATATTTAAATATTTAAATTAGTTTCAACAGATTTTACAATATATTCTTTACGTTTATTGTTGTGATGGTCCATGAAAAAAATATTCTTTAAAAATCCACGTTTATTTGTTGTGATGGTCCATGAAAAAATATTCTTTAAAAAATCCACGTTTATTGTTGTGATGGTCCATGAAAAAAATATTCTTTAAAAAATCCACGTTTATTGTTGTGATGGTCCATGAAAAAATATTCTTTAAAAAATCCACGTTTATTGTTGTGATGGTCCATGAAAAAATATTCTTTAAAAAATCCACGTTTATTGTTGTGATGGTCCATGAAAAAATATTCTTTAAAAAATCCACGTTTATTGTTGTGATGGTCCATGAAAAAATATTCTTTAAAAATCCACGTTTATTGTTGTGATGGTCCATGAAAAAATATTCTTTAAAAAATCCACGTTTATTGTTGTGATGGTCCATGAAAAAATATTCTTTAAAAAATCCACGTTTATTGGTCTAATGGTCCATGAAAAAATATTCTTTAAAAAATCCACGTTTATTGGTCTAATGGTCCATGAAAAAATATTCTTTAAAAAATCCACGTTTATTGGTCTAATGGTCCATGAAAAAATATTCTTTAAAAATCCACGTTTATTGGTCTAATGGGTCCATGAAAAAATATTCTTTAAAAAATCCACGTTTATTGGTCTAATGGTCCATGAAAAAATATTCTTTAAAAAATCCACGTTTATTGGTCTAATGGTCCATGAAAAAATATTCTTTAAAAAATCCACGTTTATTGGTCTAAATGTCCATGAAAAAATATTCTTTTAAAAAATCCACGTTTATTGGGTCTAATGGTCCATGAAAAAATATTCTTTAAAAAATCCACGTTTATTGGTCTAATGGTCCATGAAAAAATATTCTTTAAAAAATCCACGTTTATTGGTCTAATGGTCCATGAAAAATATTCTTTAAAAAATCCACGTTTATTGGTCTAATGGTCCATGAAAAAATATTCTTTAAAAAATCCACGTTTATTGGTCTAATGGTCCATGAAAAATATTCTTTAAAAAATCCACGTTTATTGGTCTAATGGTCCATGAAAAAATATTCTTTAAAAAATCCACGTTTATTGGTCTAATGGTCCATGAAAAAATATTCTTTAAAAATCCACGTTTATTGGTCTAATGGTCCATGAAAAAATATTCTTTAAAAAATCCACGTTTATTGGTCTAATGGTCCATGAAAAAATATTCTTTAAAAAATCCACGTTTATTGGTCTAATGGTCCATGAAAAAATATTCTTTAAAAAATCCACGTTTATTGGTCTAATGGTCCATGAAAAAATATTCTTTAAAAAATCCACGTTTATTGGTCTAATGGTCCATGAAAAAATATTCTTTAAAAAATCCACGTTTATTGGTCTAATGGTCCATGAAAAAATATTCTTTAAAAAATCAACGTTTATTGGTCTAATGGTCCATGAAAAAATATTCTTTAAAAAATCCACGTTTATTGGTCTAATGGTCCATGAAAAATATTCTTTAAAAAATCCACGTTTATTGGGTCTAGTGGTCCATGAAAAAATATTCTTTAAAAAATCCACGTTTATTGGTCTAATGGTCCATGAAAAAATATTCTTTAAAAATCCACGTTTATTGGTCTAATGGTCCATGAAAAAATATTCTTTAAAAAATCCACGTTTATTGGTCTAATGGTCCATGAAAAAATATTCTTTAAAAAATCCACGTTTATTGGTCTAATGGTCCATGAAAAAATATTCTTTAAAAAATCCACGTTTATTGGTCTAATGGTCCATGAAAAAATATTCTTTAAAAAAATCCACGTTTATTGGTCTAATGGTCCATGAAAAAATATTCTTTTAAAAAATCCACGTTTATTGGTCTAATGGTCCATGAAAAAATATTCTTTAAAAAATCCACGTTTATTGGTCTAATGGTCCATGAAAAAATATTCTTTAAAAAATCCACGTTTATTGGTCTAATGGTCCATGAAAAAATATTCTTTAAAAAATCCACGTTTATTGGTCTAATGGTCCATGAAAAAATATTCTTTAAAAAATCCACGTTTATTGGTCTAATGGTCCATGAAAAAATATTCTTTAAAAAATCCACGTTTATTGTCTAATGGTCCATGAAAAAATATTCTTTAAAAAATCCACGTTTATTGGTCTAATGGTCCATGAAAAATATTCTTTAAAAAATCCACGTTTATTGGTCTAATGGTCCATGAAAAAATATTCTTTAAAAAATCCACGTTTATTGGTCTAATGGTCCATGAAAAAATATTCTTTAAAAATCCACGTTTATTGGTCTAATGGTCCATGAAAAAATATTCTTTAAAAAATCCACGTTTATTGGTCTAATGGTCCATGAAAAAATATTCTTTAAAAAATCCACGTTTATTGGTCTAATGGTCCATGAAAAAATATTCTTTAAAAAATCCACGTTTATTGGTCTAATGGTCCATGAAAAAATATTCTTTAAAAAATCCACGTTTATTGGTCTAATGGTCCATGAAAAAATATTCTTTAAAAATCCACGTTTATTGGTCTAATGGTCCATGAAAAATATTCTTTAAAAATCCACGTTTATTGGTCTAATGGTCCATGAAAAAATATTCTTTAAAAAATCCACGTTTATTGGTCTAATGGTCCATGAAAAAATATTCTTTAAAAAATCCACGTTTATTGGTCTAATGGTCCATGAAAAAATATTCTTTAAAAAATCCACGTTTATTGGTCTAATGGTCCATGAAAAAATATTCATTTAAAAAATCCACGTTTTATTGGTCTAATGGTCCATGAAAAAATATTCTTTAAAAAATCCACGTTTTAAGGTCTAATGGTCCATGAAAAAATATTCTTTAAAAAATCACGTTTATTGGTCTAATGGTCCATGAAAAAATATTCTTTAAAAAATCCACGTTTATTGTCTTTAAAAAATCCACGTTTATTGGTCTAATGGTCATGAAAAATATTCTTTAAAAAATCCACGTTTATTGGTCTAATGGGTCCATGAAAAAATATTCTTTAAAAAATCCACGTTTATTGGTCTAATGGTCCATGAAAAAATATCTTTAAAAATCCACGTTTATTGGTCTAATGGTCCATGAAAAAATATTCTTTAAAAATCCACGTTTATTGGTCTAATGGTCCATGAAAAAAATATTCTTTAAAAAATCCACGTTTATTGGTCTAATGGTCCATGAAAAAATATTCTTTAAAAAATCCACGTTTATTGGTCTAATGTCCATGAAAAAATATTCTTTAAAAAATCCACGTTTATTGGTCTAATGGTCCATGAAAAAATATTCTTTAAAAAAATCCACGTTTATTGGTCTAATGGTCCATGAAAAAATATTCTTTAAAAAATCCACGTTTATTGGTCTAATGGTCCATGAAAAAATATTCTTTAAAAAATCCACGTTTATTGGTCTAATGGTCCATGAAAAAATATTCTTTAAAAAATCCACGTTTATTGGTCTAATGGTCCATGAAAAAATATTCTTTAAAAAATCCACGTTTATTGGTCTAATGGTCCATGAAAAATATTCTTTAAAAAATCCACGTTTATTGGTCTAATGGTCCATGAAAAAATATTCTTTAAAAATCCACGTTTATTGGTCTAATGGTCCATGAAAAAATATTCTTTAAAAAATCCACGTTTATTGGTCTAATGGTCCATGAAAAAATATTCTTTAAAAAATCCACGTTTATTGGTCTAATGGTCCATGAAAAAATATCTTTAAAAAATCCACGTTTATTGGTCTAATGGTCCATGAAAAAATATTCTTTAAAAATCCACGTTTATTGGTCTAATGGTCATGAAAAAATATTCTTTAAAAAATCCACGTTTATTGGTCTAATGGTCCATGAAAAAATATTCTTTAAAAAATCCACGTTTATTGTTGTGATGGTCCATGAAAAAATATTCTTTAAAAATCCACGTTTATTGGTCTAATGGTCCATGAAAAAAATATTCTTTAAAAAATCCACGTTTATTGGTCTAATGGTCCATGAAAAAATATTCTTTAAAAAATCCACGTTTATTGGTCTAATGGTCCATGAAAAAATATTCTTTAAAAAATCCACGTTTATTGGTCTAATGGTCCATGAAAAAATATTCTTTAAAAAATCCACGTTTATTGTTGTGATGGTCCATGAAAAAATATTCTTTAAAAAAGTGATGATCCATGAAAAAATATTCTTTAAAAAATCCACGTTTATTGTTGTGATGGTCCATGAAAAAATATTCTTTAAAAAATCCACGTTTATTGTTGTGATGGTCCATGAAAAAATATTCTTTAAAAAATCCACGTTTATTGGTCTAATGGTCCATGAAAAAATATTCTTTAAAAATCCACGTTTATTGGTCTAATGGTCCATGGAAAAAATATTCTTAAAAAATCCACGTTTATTGGGTCTAATGGTCCATGAAAAAATATTCTTTAAAAAATCCACGTTTATTGGTCTAATGGTCCATGAAAAAAATATTCTTTAAAAAATCCACGTTTATTGTTGTGATGGGTCCATGAAAAAATTATTCTTTGTGATGATCCATGAAAAATTATTCTTTAAAAAATCCACGTTTATTGTTGTGATGGTCCATGAAAAATATTCTTTAAAAAATCCACGTTTATTGTTGTGATGGTCCATGAAAAAAATATTCTTTGAAAATCCAGGTTTATTGTTGTGATGGTCCATGAAAAAATATTTTTTAAAAATCCACGTTTATTGTTGTGATGGTCCATGAAAAAATATTCTTTAACAAATCCACGTTTTATTGTTGTGATGGTCCATGAAAAAATATTCTTTAAAAAATCCACGTTTATTGTTGTGATGGTCCATGAAAAAATATTCTTTAAAAAATCCACGTTTATTGTTGTAATGGTCCATGAAAAAATATTCTTTAAAAATCCACGTTTATTGGTAGTGATGGTCCATGAAAAAATATTCTTTAAAAATCCACGTTTATTGTTGTGATGGTCCATGAAAAAAATATTCTTTAAAAAATCCACGTTTATTGTAGTGATGGTCCATGAAAAAATATTCTTTAAAAAATCACGTTTATTGTTGTGATGGTCCATGAAAAAATATTCTTTAAAAAATCCACGTTTATTGTAGTGATGGTCAATGAAAAAATATTCTTTAAAAAATCCACGTTTATTGTTGTGATGGTCCATGAAAAAATATTCTTTAAAAAATCCACGTTTATTGTTGTGATGGTCCATGAAAAAATATTCTTTAAAAAATCCACGTTTATTGTTGTGATGGTCCATGAAAAAATATTCTTTAAAAAATCCACGTTTATTGTAGTGATGGTCCATGAAAAAATATTCTTTAAAAAATCCACGTTTATTGTTGTGATGGTCCATGAAAAAATATTCTTTAAAAAATCCCACGTTTATTGGTAGTGATGGTCCATGAAAAAATATTCTTTAAAAAATCCACGTTTATTGTTGTGATGGTCCATGAAAAAATATTCTTTAAAAAATCCACGTTTATTGTAGTGATGGTCCATGAAAAAATATTCTTTAAAAAATCCACGTTTATTGTTGTGATGGTCCCATGAAAAAATATTCTTTAAAAAATCCACGTTTATTGTTGTGATGGTCCATGAAAAAATATTCTTTAAAAATCCACGTTTATTGTAGTGATGGTCCATGAAAAAATATTCTTTAAAAAATCCACGTTTATTGTTGTGATGGTCCATGAAAAAATATTCTTTAAAAAATCCACGTTTATTGTTGTGATGGTCCATGAAAAAATATTCTTTAAAAAATCCACGTTTATTGTTGTGATGGTCCATGAAAAAAATATTCTTTAAAAAATCCACGTTTATTGTTGTGATGGTCCATGAAAAAATATTCTTTAAAAAATCCACGTTTATTGTTGTGATGGTCCATGAAAAAATATTCTTTAAAAAATCCACGTTTATTGTAGTGATGGTCATGAAAAAATATTCTTTAAAAAATCCACGTTTATTGTTGTGATGGTCCATGAAAAAATATTCTTTAAAAATCCACGTTTATTGTTGTTGATGGTCCATGAAAAAATATTCTTTAAAAAATCCACGTTTATTGTAGTGATGGTCCATGAAAAAATATTCTTTAAAAAATCCACGTTTATTGTTGTGATGGTCCATGAAAAAATATTCTTTAAAAAATCCACGTTTATTGTTGTGATGGTCCATGAAAAAATATTCTTTAAAAAATCCACGTTTATTGTAGTGATGGTCCATGAAAAAATATTCTTTAAAAAATCCACGTTTATTGTTGTGATGGTCCATGAAAAAATATTCTTTAAAAAATCCACGTTTATTGTTGTGATGGTCCATGAAAAAATATTCTTTTAAAAAATCCACGTTTATTGTAGTGATGGTCCATGAAAAAATATTCTTTAAAAATCCACGTTATTGTTGTGATGGTCCATGAAAAAATATTCTTTAAAAAATCACGTTTATTGTTGTGATGGTCCATGAAAAAATATTCTTTAAAAAATCCACGTTTATTGTAGTGATGGTCCATAAAAAAATATTCTTTAAAAAATCCACGTTTATTGTTGTGATGGTCCATGAAAAAATATTCTTTAAAAAATCCACGTTTATTGTAGTGATGGTCCATGAAAAAATATTCCTTTAAAAAATCCACGTTTATTGTAGTGATGGTCCATGAAAAAATATTCTTTAAAAAATCCACGTTTATTGTTGTGATGGTCCATGAAAAAATATTCTTTAAAAAATCCACGTTTATTGTTGTGATGGTCCATGAAAAAATATTCTTTAAAAAATCCACGTTTATTGTAGTGATGGTCCATGAAAAAATATTCCTTAAAAAATCCACGTTTATTGTAGTGATGGTCCATGAAAAAATATTCTTTAAAAAATCCACGTTTATTGTAGTGATGGTCATGAAAAAATATTCTTTAAAAAATCCACGTTTATTGTAGTGATGTCCATGAAAAAAATATTCTTTAAAAAATCCACGTTTATTGTTGTGATGGTCCATGAAAAAATATTCTTTAAAAAATCCACGTTTATTGTTGTGATGGTCCATGAAAAATATTCTTTAAAAAAATCCACGTTTATTGTTGTGATGGTCCATGAAAAAATATTCTTTAAAAAATCCACGTTTATTGTAGTGATGGTCCATGAAAAAATATTCTTTAAAAAATCCACGTTTATTGTTGTGATGGTCCATGAAAAAATATTCTTTAAAAATCCACGTTTATTGTAGTGATGGTCCATGAAAAAATATTCCTTAAAAAATCCACGTTTATTGTAGTGATGGTCCATGAAAAAATATTCCTTAAAAAATCCACGTTTATTGTATGATGGTCCATGAAAAAATATTCCTTAAAAAATCCACGTTTATTGTAGTGATGGTCCATGAAAAAATATTCTTTAAAAAATCCACGTTTATTGTAGTGATGGTCCATGAAAAAATATTCTTTAAAAAATCCACGTTTATTGTTGTGATGGTCCATGAAAAAATATTCTTTAAAAAATCCACGTTTATTGTTGTGATGGTCCATGAAAAAATATTCTTTAAAAAATCCACGTTTATTGTTGTGATGGTCCATGAAAAAATATTCCTTAAAAAATCCACGTTTATTGTAGTGATGGTCCATGAAAAAATATTACTTAAAAAATCCACGTTTATTGTAGTGATGGTCCATGAAAAAATATTCTTTAAAAAATCCACGTTTATTGTAGTGATGGTCCATGAAAAAATATTCTTTAAAAAATCCACGTTTATTGTTGTGATGGTCCATGAAAAAATATTCTTTAAAAAATCCACGTTTATTGTTGTGATGGTCCATGAAAAAATATTCTTTAAAAAATCCACGTTTATTGTTGTGATGGTCCATGAAAAAATATTCTTTAAAAAATCCACGTTTATTGTAGTGATGGTCCATGAAAAAATATTCTTTAAAAAATCCACGTTTATTGTTGTGATGGTCCATGAAAAAATATTCTTTAAAAAATCCACGTTTATTGTAGTGATGGTCCATGAAAAAATATTCCTTAAAAAATCCACGTTTATTGTAGTGATGGTCCATGAAAAAATATTCCTTAAAAAATCCACGTTTATTGTAGTGATGGTCCATGAAAAAATATTCCTTAAAAAATTCACGTTTATTGTAGTGATGGTCCATGAAAAAATATTCTTTAAAAAATCCACGTTTATTGTTGTGATGGTCCATGAAAAAATATTCTTTAAAAAATCCACGTTTATTGTTGTGATGGTCCATGAAAAAATATTCTTTAAAAAATCCACGTTTATTGTAGTGATGGTCCATGAAAAAATATTCCTTTAAAAAATCCACGTTTATTGTAGTGATGGTCCATGAAAAAATATTCTTTAAAAAATCCACGTTTATTGTTGTGATGGTCCATGAAAAAATATTCTTTAAAAAATCCACGTTTATTGTTGTGATGGTCCATGAAAAAATATTCCTTAAAAAATCCACGTTTATTGTAGTGATGGTCCATGAAAAAATATTCCTTAAAAAATCCACGTTTATTGTAGTGATGGTCCATGAAAAAATATTCCTTAAAAAATCCACGTTTATTGTAGTGATGGTCCATGAAAAAATATTCTTTAAAAATCCACGTTTATTGTAGTGATGGTCCATGAAAAAATATTCTTTAAAAAATCCACGTTTATTGTTGTGATGGTCCATGAAAAAATATTCTTTAAAAAAACCACGTTTATTGTTGTGATGGTCCATGAAAAAATATTCTTTAAAAAATCCACGTTTATTGTAGTGATGGTCCATGAAAAAATATTCCTTAAAAAATCCACGTTTATTGTAGTGATGGTCCATGAAAAAATATTCCTTAAAAAATCCACGTTTATTGTAGTGATGGTCCATGAAAAAATATTCCTTAAAAAATCACGTTTATTGTAGTGATGGTCCATGAAAAAATATTCTTTAAAAAATCCACGTTTATTGTTGTGATGGTCCATGAAAAAATATTCTTTAAAAAATCCACGTTTATTGTTGTGATGGTCCATGAAAAAATATTCTTTAAAAAATCCACGTTTATTGTTGTGATGGTCCATGAAAAAATATTCTTTAAAAAATCCACGTTTATTTTTGTGATGGTAAATGAAAAAATATTCTTTAAAAAATCCACGTTTATTGTTGTGATGGTCCATGAAAAAATATTCTTTAAAAAATCCACGTTTATTTTTGTGATGGTAAATGAAAAAATATTCTTTAAAAAATCCACGTTTATTGTTGTGATGGTCCATGAAAAAATATTCTTTAAAAAATCCACGTTTATTTTTGTGATGGTAAATGAAAAAATATTCTTTAAAAAATCCACGTTTATTGTTGTGGTGGTCCATGAAAAAATATTCTTTAAAAAATCCACGTTTATTGTTGTGATGGTCCATGAAAAAATATTCTTTAAAAAATCCACGTTTATTGTTGTGATGGTAAATGAAAAAATATTCTTTAAAAAATCCACGTTTATTGTTGTGATGGTCCATGAAAAAATATTCCTTAAAAAATTCACGTTTATTGTAGTGATGGTCCATGAAAAAATATTCTTTAAAAAATCCACGTTTATTGTTGTGATGGTCCATGAAAAAATATTCTTTAAAAAATCCACGTTTATTTTTGTGATGGTAAATGAAAAAATATTCTTTAAAAAATCCACGTTTATTGTTGTGATGGTCCATGAAAAAATATTCTTTAAAAAATCCACGTTTATTTTTGTGATGGTAAATGAAAAAATATTCTTTAAAAAATCCACGTTTATTGTTGTGATGGTAAATGAAAAAATATTCTTTAAAAAATCCACGTTTATTGTTTGATGGTCCATGAAAAAATATTCTTTAAAAAATCCACGTTTATTGTTGTGATGGTCCATGAAAAAATATTCTTTAAAAAATCCACGTTTATTTTTGTGATGGTAAATGAAAAAATATTCTTTAAAAAATCCACGTTTATTGTTGTGATGGTCCATGAAAAAATATTCCTTAAAAAATTCACGTTTATTGTAGTGATGGTCCATGAAAAAATATTCTTTAAAAAATCCACGTTTATTGTTGTGATGGTCCATGAAAAAATATTCTTTAAAAAATCCACGTTTATTGTTGTGATGGTCCATGAAAAAATATTCTTTAAAAAATCCACGTTTATTGTTGTGATGATAAATGAAAAAATATTCTTTAAAAAATCCACGTTTATTGTTGTGATGGTCCATGAAAAAATATTCTTTAAAAAATCCACGTTTATTGTTGTGATGGTCCATGAAAAAATATTCTTTAAAAAATCCACGTTTATTGTTGTGATGGTCCATGAAAAAATATTCTTTAAAAAATCCACGTTTATTGTTGTGATGGTCCATGAAAAAGATATTCTTTAAAAAATCCAAGTTTATTGTTGTGATGGTCCATGAAAAAATATTCTTTAAAAAATCCAAGTTTATTGTTGTGATGGTCCATGAAAAAATATTCTTTAAAAAATCCACGTTTATTGTTGTGATGGTCCATGAAAAAATATTCTTTAAAAAATCCACGTTTATTGTTGTGATGGTAAATGAAAAAATATTCTTTAAAAAATCCACGTTTATTGTTTGATAGTCCATGAAAAAATATTCTTTAAAAAATCCACGTTTATTGTTGTGATGGTCCATGAAAAAATATTCTTTAAAAAATCCACGTTTATTGTTGTGATGGTCCATGAAAAAATATTCTTTAAAAAATCCACGTTTATTGTTGTGATGGTCCATGAAAAAGATATTCTTTAAAAAATCCAAGTTTATTGTTGTGATGGTCCATGAAAAAATATTCTTTAAAAAATCCACGTTTATTGTTGTGACGGTAAATGAAAAAATATTCTTTAAAAAATCCACGTTTATTGTTGTGATGGTAAATGAAAAAATATTCTTTAAAAAATCCACGTTTATTGTTGTGATGGTCCATGAAAAAATATTCTTTAAAAAATCCACGTTTATTGTTGTGATGGTAAATGAAAAAATATTCTTTAAAAAATCCACGTTTATTGTTGTGATGGTCCATGAAAAAATATTCTTTAAAAAATCCACGTTTATTGTTGTGATGGTCCATGAAAAAATATTCTTTAAAAAATCCACGTTTATTGTTGCGATGGTCCATGAAAAAATATTCTTTAAAAAATCCACGTTTATTGTTGTGATGGTCCATGAAAAAATATTCTTTAAAAAATCCACGTTTATTGTTGTGATGGTCCATGAAAAAATATTCTTTAAAAAATCCACGTTTATTGTTGTGATGGTCCATGAAAAAGATATTCTTTAAAAAATCCAAGTTTATTGTTGTGATGGTCCATGAAAAAATATTCTTTAAAAAATCCACGTTTATTGTTGTGATGGTCCATGAAAAAATATTCTTTAAAAAATCCACGTTTATTGTTGTGATGGTCCATGAAAAAATATTCTTTAAAAAATCCACGTTTATTGTTGTGATGGTCCATGAAAAAGATATTCTTTAAAAAATCCAAGTTTATTGTTGTGATGGTCCATGAAAAAATATTCTTTAAAAAATCCACGTTTATTGTTGTGATGGTCCATGAAAAAATATTCTTTAAAAAATCCACGTTTATTGTTGTGATGGTCCATGAAAAAATATTCTTTAAAAAATCCACGTTTATTGTTGTGATGGTCCATGAAAAAATATTCTTTAAAAAATCCACGTTTATTGTTGTGATGGTCCATGAAAAAGATATTCTTTAAAAAATCCAAGTTTATTGTTGTGATGGTCCATGAAAAAATATTCTTTAAAAAATCCACGTTTATTGTTGTGATGGTCCATGAAAAAATATTCTTTAAAAAATCCACGTTTATTGTTGTGATGGTCCATGAAAAAATATTCTTTAAAAAATCCACGTTTATTGTTGTGATGGTCCATGAAAAAATATTCTTTAAAAAATCCACGTTTATTGTTGTGATGGTCCATGAAAAAGATATTCTTTAAAAAATCCAAGTTTATTGTTGTGATGGTCCATGAAAAAATATTCTTTAAAAAATCCACGTTTATTGTTGTGATGGTCCATGAAAAAATATTCTTTAAAAAATCCACGTTTATTGTTGTGATGGTCCATGAAAAAATATTCTTTAAAAAATCCACGTTTATTGTTGTGATGGTCCATGAAAAAATATTCTTTAAAAAATCCACGTTTATTGTTGTGATGGTCCATGAAAAAGATATTCTTTAAAAAATCCAAGTTTATTGTTGTGATGGTCCATGAAAAAATATTCTTTAAAAAATCCACGTTTATTGTTGTGATGGTCCATGAAAAAATATTCTTTAAAAAATCCACGTTTATTGTTGTGATGGTCCATGAAAAAATATTCTTTAAAAAATCCACGTTTATTGTTGTGATGGTCCATGAAAAAATATTCTTTAAAAAATCCACGTTTATTGTTGTGATGGTCCATGAAAAAATATTCTTTAAAAAATCCAAGTTTATTGTTGTGATGGTCCATGAAAAAATATTCTTTAAAAAATCCACGTTTATTGTTGTGGATGGTCCATGAAAAAATATTCTTTAAAAAATCCACGTTTATTGTTGTGATGGTCCATGAAAAAATATTCTTTAAAAAATCCACGTTTATTGTTGTGATGGTCCATGAAAAAATATTCTTTAAAAAATCCACGTTTATTGTTGTGATGGTCCATGAAAAAATATTCTTTAAAAAATCCACGTTTATTGTTGTGATGGTCCATGAAAAAATATTCTTTAAAAAATCCACGTTTATTGTTGTGATGGTCCATGAAAAAATATTCTTTAAAAAATCCACGTTTATTGTTGTGATGGTCCATGAAAAAATATTCTTTAAAAAATCCACGTTTATTGTTGTGATGGTCCATGAAAAAATATTCTTTAAAAAATCCACGTTTATTGTTGTGATGGTCCATGAAAAAGATATTCTTTAAAAAATCCACGTTTATTGTTGTGATGGTCCATGAAAAAATATTCTTTAAAAAATCCACGTTTATTGTTGTGATGGTCCATGAAAAAATATTCTTTAAAAAATCCACGTTTATTGTTGTGATGGTCCATGAAAAAATATTCTTTAAAAAATCCACGTTTATTGTTGTGATGGTCCATGAAAAAATATTCTTTAAAAAATCCACGTTTATTGTTGTGATGGTCCATGAAAAAATATTCTTTAAAAAATCCACGTTTATTGTTGTGATGGTCCATGAAAAAATATTCTTTAAAAAATCCACGTTTATTGTTGTGATGGTCCATGAAAAAATATTCTTTAAAAAATCCACGTTTATTGTTGTGATGGTCCATGAAAAAATATTCTTTAAAAAATCCACGTTTATTGTTGTGATGGTCCATGAAAAAATATTCTTTAAAAAATCCACGTTTATTGTTGTGATGGTCCATGAAAAAATATTCTTTAAAAAATCCACGTTTATTGTTGTGATGGTCCATGAAAAAATATTCTTTAAAAAATCCACGTTTATTGTTGTGATGGTCCATGAAAAAATATTCTTTAAAAAATCCACGTTTATTGTTGTGATGGTCCATGAAAAAATATTCTTTAAAAAATCCACGTTTATTGTTGTGATGGTCCATGAAAAAATATTCTTTAAAAAATCCACGTTTATTGTTGTGATGGTCCATGAAAAAATATTCTTTAAAAAATCCACGTTTATTGTTGTGATGGTCCATGAAAAAATATTCTTTAAAAAATCCACGTTTATTGTTGTGATGGTCCATGAAAAAATATTCTTTAAAAAATCCACGTTTATTGTTGTGATGGTCCATGAAAAAATATTCTTTAAAAAATCCACGTTTATTGTTGTGATGGTCCATGAAAAAATATTCTTTAAAAAATCCACGTTTATTGTTGTGATGGTCCATGAAAAAATATTCTTTAAAAAATCCACGTTTATTGTTGTGATGGTCCATGAAAAAATATTCTTTAAAAAATCCACGTTTATTGTTGTGATGGTCCATGAAAAAATATTCTTTAAAAAATCCACGTTTATTGTTGTGATGGTCCATGAAAAAATATTCTTTAAAAAATCCACGTTTATTGTTGTGATGGTCCATGAAAAAATATTCTTTAAAAAATCCACGTTTATTGTTGTGATGGTCCATGAAAAAATATTCTTTAAAAAATCCACGTTTATTGTTGTGATGGTCCATGAAAAAATATTCTTTAAAAAATCCACGTTTATTGTTGTGATGGTCCATGAAAAAATATTCTTTAAAAAATCCACGTTTATTGTTGTGATGGTCCATGAAAAAATATTCTTTAAAAAATCCACGTTTATTGTTGTGATGGTCCATGAAAAAATATTCTTTAAAAAATCCACGTTTATTGTTGTGATGGTCCATGAAAAAATATTCTTTAAAAAATCCACGTTTATTGTTGTGATGGTCCATGAAAAAATATTCTTTAAAAAATCCACGTTTATTGTTGTGATGGTCCATGAAAAAATATTCTTTAAAAAATCCACGTTTATTGTTGTGATGGTCCATGAAAAAATATTCTTTAAAAAATCCACGTTTATTGTTGTGATGGTCCATGAAAAAATATTCTTTAAAAAATCCACGTTTATTGTTGTGATGGTCCATGAAAAAATATTCTTTAAAAAATCCACGTTTATTGTTGTGATGGTCCATGAAAAAATATTCTTTAAAAAATCCACGTTTATTGTTGTGATGGTCCATGAAAAAATATTCTTTAAAAAATCCACGTTTATTGTTGTGATGGTCCATGAAAAAATATTCTTTAAAAAATCCACGTTTATTGTTGTGATGGTCCATGAAAAAATATTCTTTAAAAAATCCACGTTTATTGTTGTGATGGTCCATGAAAAAATATTCTTTAAAAAATCCACGTTTATTGTTGTGATGGTCCATGAAAAAATATTCTTTAAAAAATCCACGTTTATTGTTGTGATGGTCCATGAAAAAATATTCTTTAAAAAATCCACGTTTATTGTTGTGATGGTCCATGAAAAAATATTCTTTAAAAAATCCACGTTTATTGTTGTGATGGTCCATGAAAAAATATTCTTTAAAAAATCCACGTTTATTGTTGTGATGGTCCATGAAAAAATATTCTTTAAAAAATCCACGTTTATTGTTGTGATGGTCCATGAAAAAATATTCTTTAAAAAATCCACGTTTATTGTTGTGATGGTCCATGAAAAAATATTCTTTAAAAAATCCACGTTTATTGTAGTGATGGTCCATGAAAAAATATTCTTTAAAAAATCCACGTTTATTGTAGTGATGGTCCATGAAAAAATATTCCTTAAAAAATCCACGTTTATTGTAGTGATGGTCCATGAAAAAATATTCCTTAAAAAATCCACGTTTATTGTTGTGATGGTCCATGAAAAAATATTCTTTAAAAAATCCACGTTTATTTTTGTGATGGTAAATGAAAAAATATTCTTTAAAAAATCCACGTTTATTGTTGTGATGGTCCATGAAAAAATATTCTTTAAAAAATCCACGTTTATTTTTGTGATGGTAAATGAAAAAATATTCTTTAAAAAATCCACGTTTATTGTTGTGATGGTCCATGAAAAAATATTCTTTAAAAAATCCACGTTTATTTTTGTGATGGTAAATGAAAAAATATTCTTTAAAAAATCCACGTTTATTGTTGTGATGGTCCATGAAAAAATATTCTTTAAAAAATCCACGTTTATTGTTGTGATGGTAAATGAAAAAATATTCTTTAAAAAATCCACGTTTATTGTTGTGATGGTCCATGAAAAAATATTCCTTAAAAAATTCACGTTTATTGTAGTGATGGTCCACGAAAAAATATTCTTTAAAAAATCCACGTTTATTGTTGTGATGGTAAATGAAAAAATATTCTTTAAAAAATCCACGTTTATTGTTGTGATGGTCCATGAAAAAATATTCCTTAAAAAATTCACGTTTATTGTTGTGATGGTCCACGAAAAAATATTCTTTAAAAAATCCACGTTTATTGTTGTGATGGTAAATGAAAAAATATTCTTTAAAAAATCCACGTTTATTGTTGTGATGGTCCATGAAAAAATATTCTTTAAAAAATCCACGTTTATTGTTGTGATGGTAAATGAAAAAATATTCTTTAAAAAATCCACGTTTATTGTTGTGATGGTCCATGAAAAAATATTCTTTAAAAAATCCACGTTTATTGTTGTGATGGTCCATGAAAAAATATTCCTTAAAAAATCCACGTTTATTGTAGTGATGGTCCATGAAAAAATATTCCTTAAAAAATCCACGTTTATTGTTGTGATGGTCCATGAAAAAATATTCTTTAAAAAATCCACGTTTATTTTTGTGATGGTAAATGAAAAAATATTCTTTAAAAAATCCACGTTTATTGTTGTGATGGTCCATGAAAAAATATTCTTTAAAAAATCCACGTTTATTTTTGTGATGGTAAATGAAAAAATATTCTTTAAAAAATCCACGTTTATTGTTGTGATGGTCCATGAAAAAATATTCTTTAAAAAATCCACGTTTATTTTTGTGATGGTAAATGAAAAAATATTCTTTAAAAAATCCACGTTTATTGTTGTGATGGTCCATGAAAAAATATTCTTTAAAAAATCCACGTTTATTGTTGTGATGGTAAATGAAAAAATATTCTTTAAAAAATCCACGTTTATTGTTGTGATGGTCCATGAAAAAATATTCCTTAAAAAATTCACGTTTATTGTAGTGATGGTCCACGAAAAAATATTCTTTAAAAAATCCACGTTTATTGTTGTGATGGTAAATGAAAAAATATTCTTTAAAAAATCCACGTTTATTGTTGTGATGGTCCATGAAAAAATATTCCTTAAAAAATTCACGTTTATTGTTGTGATGGTCCACGAAAAAATATTCTTTAAAAAATCCACGTTTATTGTTGTGATGGTAAATGAAAAAATATTCTTTAAAAAATCCACGTTTATTGTTGTGATGGTCCATGAAAAAATATTCTTTAAAAAATCCACGTTTATTGTTGTGATGGTAAATGAAAAAATATTCTTTAAAAAATCCACGTTTATTGTTGTGATGGTCCATGAAAAAATATTCTTTAAAAAATCCACGTTTATTGTTGTGATGGTCCATGAAAAAATATTCTTTAAAAAATCCACGTTTATTGTTGTGATGGTCCATGAAAAAATATTCTTTAAAAAATCCACGTTTATTGTTGTGATGGTCCATGAAAAAATATTCTTTAAAAAATCCACGTTTATTGTTGTGATGGTCCATGAAAAAATATTCTTTAAAAAATCCACGTTTATTGTTGTGATGGTCCATGAAAAAATATTCTTTAAAAAATCCACGTTTATTGTTGTGATGGTCCATGAAAAAATATTCTTTAAAAAATCCACGTTTATTGTTGTGATGGTCCATGAAAAAATATTCTTTAAAAAATCCACGTTTATTGTTGTGATGGTCCATGAAAAAATATTCTTTAAAAAATCCACGTTTATTGTTGTGATGGTCCATGAAAAAATATTCTTTAAAA
Source organism: Musca autumnalis (assembly GCF_047663935.1). Classification (NCBI taxonomy): domain Eukaryota; kingdom Metazoa; phylum Arthropoda; class Insecta; order Diptera; family Muscidae; genus Musca; species Musca autumnalis. The sequence continues at coordinate 236,719,529 of NW_027411866.1, read as the reverse complement.
AATCCACGTTTATTGTTGTGATGGTCCATGAAAAAATATTCTTTAAAAAATCCACGTTTATTGTTGTGATGGTCCATGAAAAAATATTCTTTAAAAAATCCACGTTTATTGTTGTGATGGTCCATGAAAAAATATTCTTTAAAAAATCCACGTTTATTGTTGTGATGGTCCATGAAAAAATATTCTTTAAAAAATCCACGTTTATTGTTGTGATGGTCCATGAAAAAATATTCTTTAAAAAATCCACGTTTATTGTTGTGATGGTCCATGAAAAAATATTCTTTAAAAAATCCACGTTTATTGTTGTGATGGTCCATGAAAAAATATTCTTTAAAAAATCCACGTTTATTGTTGTGATGGTCCATGAAAAAATATTCTTTAAAAAATCCACGTTTATTGTTGTGATGGTCCATGAAAAAATATTCTTTAAAAAATCCACGTTTATTGTTGTGATGGTCCATGAAAAAATATTCTTTAAAAAATCCACGTTTATTGTTGTGATGGTCCATGAAAAAATATTCTTTAAAAAATCCACGTTTATTGTTGTGATGGTCCATGAAAAAATATTCTTTAAAAAATCCACGTTTATTGTTGTGATGGTCCATGAAAAAATATTCTTTAAAAAATCCACGTTTATTTTTGTGATGGTAAATGAAAAAATATTGTCCAAACTTCATAAGTTTGAACTTAGAATATATATTTGGAATTAATTTTAAGTACATTTAAGTCCTACCAAAATCTAACTGAATTTTTATTTCTATTGTGAATTACATCTACTTTGAACTTGATAACCATGAATTGTACTAATTTACGTTAACATAATGTTAACCGTATTATCAAAATGTACGAAACATAAAAACTACACTTCCTAGGATGTAAGACTGGCTAAGCTCGTTCACTTGGCCTACATTCCTACAACGGTGAACAACTACCATTATTGTATTAATAAACTCACTGGATTGCTTTTAAATCTATTGGTCATTTTGAATTATTATTGTCGCAAGCGGATTTTACCTAGATACCATCTCCTCTTTGTTCATCATCATCATTGGGTTTGGTGCTCCTATTATTTACAGTCCACAAATTAAATAGAGGTCTGGAGGCTAATTCTCTGAGGTTCCCTTTGTATCATCTAATCTACCCCCTCCAAACGTCTTCATGGTCCATTCGCCGAAAAGAAGAACAGACAAACAAAATCCACAACCCACTCAAAAAGGAGAGAAACAGAGGTAAATGCGATAATGCAACTCCACAGTAAATCAGTCTAAGCGGTTCGGTAAGCATTACTACATGCACGTGTATTACAATTTTTGTGATTTGCAGAAAATGTAATTGAATGTTATATTTGAGAAAAAAACGGGGAAAATATAGTTTAAATACGGGAAAATATAATAGAGACAAATACGAGTGATAAAAATAGCAAAAATTTGCCATCAGCTTTGCAAAATTTAATGTGTCCCGCTTGTAAAAATATTAAAAATTGGTTCCCAAACGTGCTTAAAAATTGCATCAAAGAAATGCCGAGTAGTGAGAAAAAAATTGCATTTTGTAGCCCATTTAAAAAGTGAGAAAATCATAAATCATTAAGGTTAACAAAGTGAGGTTATGTATTTGCATAGAAGGTCGTAAAATCGTTTTTGCGCATTTTACAAATTTCATATGTACATATGTATGTATGTATATAAGAATCAACTTCTCCCATGTGATCTCACATATCTTACATACAAATATACATATAAAGTGTACATAATATACAAAGTCAAAAGAAGTTGGAAGAAACAGATCAAAAATTGAGTGTTTTTCTAATTTGCCATTCTCAGTGTAAAGTTTCATTTCTCTTTTGGTCCAAAAAGTAGAGACAGTATGGCTAATTACAATTGTTAAATTTAACTAAAAGAGATTATGGTGCTTAATTTCTCTTTTTTTAAAAAAATAATTTCACTCCAAATCGAATTTCGTTCGAAAAATAATAATAATAATAATAACAACTCAATTTCGGATAATCTTTATCAGCAATACACTAGAGGTAATTCAACATATCATTTTTCAAACATCTACTATATTATGTAAACATCTGCTATATTATTTGGCTACAAAAATATTTCGAACAATATCTCAACAAATTAAACAACAATTCCATTGCAAAGTTGATTATTACTTCTTTGGGTACGGCGAATTCAGATGAGTGTTTACACAATAAGAGAAATTGTTTGAGAGAGTAGTTAAAAGAAGCAGTATCGTGCTCTTTTTTTGTGATTTATATGTGGCATTATTCGAGTAAAAATACTTATGTAGCATTTACACTATCCAACTCAATATGACTTGGATTGTTCTTTATATTATTGTTAACTACATAACAACCAAGAATACCATAAACATAGTTTAAACGCATACCTAATCTGGAAATCATTTACACATAAACTTTTTAATTGAATTCTCATCGCCAACAAAACCGTTCTCGCAAAATTCATTATCTCATCGTTATGTTTAAAGAGGAATAATTTAGAAAGGACTTATCCCATCATACAAACATCACAATTTGCTATAATAAAGCAGTGGCATTTCGTTTAGTGTTACTGGCAAAGGTTTACAATTAACCTCGACTTTAAACCATTTGCGTTTAGTCAAACTATATTGCTTACTTCAAATTGAAGGGCAACTGTTAAACTCTACTATACTCACAATATCTACCTATATATTTTAATACACACATATATTTCTTGGAAGAAATTGAAATTTTCCCTTTATGATGGTGTAAAATTAACCTGTACTGGACGAAATAACGTTCTAATTTATGTTATCTAAAGGAATTATCCACAATTTTCTCACAAACTTATGTATTATCTTATTCCATACCACACCATTGCTCACCGGTTGGGTTTATCGAGTTATTTAATACATTACTATCCTTTATTTGAGACAAAAAGCTAATTTAAATTAGCAAAATATATTCACGAGTCCATTCGAAATTAAAATTTCAAAATGCCAACAGATCCCACTACGCTTACTGACACTAGTTCTGACAAAAGATCCACTGATTCTACTTCGGGTCAAGGTACTAGTAAATCAACTTTAAGACCATCTATAATTCATGAAAAATTTCTTTTTGACTGTGATCATTTAATCAGCTTCTGCAGTAAGTTTGAGAAATGTGATATTACAGATCAAACAGACTCCATTTTAGGAATAAAACTAGAAGATTTGGAAGCTAGATGGAAAAAATTGCAGTCAGATTATGAGAACCTTATGATCGATCCAGAGTCGTCGAACACAAAAGATTTCAAAGAAAACGCGAAAGTCAACTTCGAGGTTTGTTCAGAAGCATATTATGCGACTCGTGCACAAATTATTGACGTATTGCAAATTTCTGGATGTTTAGGAAGACAGAGCATGTCTTCCCAATTTCTTCCCCCAGTTTCTCAAAATGTTCAATGTTCAAACACCTCAAAGAATCATATAAAAGTTCCCCCATGTGATACTGAAATTTTTAATGGAGGCTACGAAGAATGGCCGTCATTCCGTGACATGTTCACGGCGGTCTACGTAGACCATCCAGAACTCACAAGTGCCCAAAAACTATATCACTTAAGGAACAAAACGAAAGGTAGTGCAGGGGCCATTGTTAAGCGATACACACTATGTGATGCTAATTTTGAGCTCGCTTGGGGTGCTTTGAAAACCCGATACGAAAACAAGCGTGTGTTGGTTGATAATCAATTAAAAACACTATTTAATATCCCCACAGCTAATTCTGAAACAGCTGAATCAATTCATAAAATTCATTCTTCTGTTAGTGACTGCTTGAGCACACTTAAGTCGCTGAACATTAAAGTAGATAGTTGGGACCCCATACTCATATATCTAATATCTACCAAACTTCCTGATGAAACCCTTGCCCTATGGGAACAATCCCTAAAATCGCACAAAGATTTGCCTAGCTGGTCCCAAATGGACGACTTCCTTAAAAATAGATTCGAGGTGGTTGAACGAGTATCAAGTATTAGGATAACGAAAGAAAGGCACAGTATGCCATCGGCTAACTCATACAAAACCAAAGTCCAGACATACTCTTCCACTGAAAAATTGCATATACATTGTCCTCTTTGCAAGGAAAATCATGCGATAAAATCATGCCCAGAATTTCGAAAGTTCGAGCCACAAGAAAGAATTGATTTCGTTTTCAAAAATAAACTATGCAATAATTGTTTATCGGATTCTCACTTAAAATCTAAATGTCGAAGTAAATATTCTTGTTCGACTTGTAAGAAACAACACCACTCTTTACTGCATCTGCCCAATAAAAATAATTCTCTGAAACATGAAAATAACAGTCTCAATGTTGAAGAAGTTTTGGGAGTCGGAAGAGATTAGTTTTCCTCCACCAATATCTGCCGAAGATAAACACTGTGAAGAATTTTTTACTCAAACTGTGTCTCGACAAACAGATGGTCGATACGTGGTTCAGTTACCATTTAAAAAGGAGTTCCCTAATAGTGTTTATCTTGGTTCATCTCGTTTTTCAGCTCTTGCACAATACGTGCGTATGGGAAAAAATATATCTAAAGATGAAAATTTAAACACTGAATACAATGCAGTTCTTAATGAATACATTTCCATGGATCACATGGAAGAAACATCCTCTACCGAAATTATTGTGAACGAAAAATACCATTCATACTATCTTCCGCATCATGCGGTTGTTAGGCCTGACCATAAATCCACAAAAGTGCGAATTGTCTTTAACGCATCTCGTAAGACAAAATCCGGGTTTTCATTAAACGACGTTTTATACACGGGACCCACACTTCAAACCGATTTGATTTCTACCATTCTCAACTGGAGAAAATATAAATATGTTTTTTGTGGCGACGTACAAAAAATGTACCGCCAAATCTTAGTTCACCCCAAAGATAGAGATTTTCAAAGGATTCTCTTTCAACATAATGAAAATGGTCCCATTAAAGATTTTCGATTGAAGACGGTCACATTTGGCTTAAATTGTGCACCGTTCCTTGCCATTCGAACCCTTCTACGACTTGCGTCCGATTCGGCAGCACAGTACCCTACAGTCGCGTCAATATTACGCAAAGAAACGTATGTAGATGACATACTGTCTGGTGGATTTTCTGTTGAGGAAACCATTAATTCACTAAAATCGTTAAAGGAAGTTCTCAATTCCGCTGGTTTTCCCCTTAAAAAGATAACTGCCAATAATATCAACTTATTATCCCATCTACCCCCAGAAGATTTATACGATTTAGATTTTCTTCGGTTCCACGAAAATAGTTCCACAAAAACTTTGGGCATTAAATGGAATGCCATCAAAGATTCCTTCGCTTATACACCCTTTTCTATACCCGAACATGCAAATGTAACAAAACGTCAAATTTTGTCCGCAGTAGCACAATTGTTTGACCCTGCAGGATGGATAACCCCTGTAGTTATCAGAGCAAAGATGCTTATGCAGCAACTTTGGCTTGAAGGCATAGGCTGGGATGAAACGGTTAGCCAAGATTCTAATGAAAAATGGAATAACATTGTATCAGATTTCTCTCATATTGAGTCCATTTCAGTCCCAAGATGGATACAGTACATGCCAAGCAATCATATAGAATTGCACGGGTTTTGTGACGCATCCAAGGGAGCTTACTGTGCCGCCGTATATGTCCGCTGTCAATGTAAGAATTCACCAAATGCTACAAATTTATTGGTTGCTAAAAGTAAAGTCGCTCCAATTAAAACCATTTCTCTTCCAAAATTGGAATTAATGGGTGCTTTACTTCTATCTAAATTAATCAAGTACGTCATGACAATCTTCACTTTTAATAACTCCCCTATAACTCTGTGGACTGACTCCTCTATTGTGTTAAGTTGGTTATCAAAACCACCATGGACTTGGGAAACATTCGTGGCCAACCGTACGTCACAAATTCATGAGTATACCCCAGGGGCAAAATGGAGACATGTGTCCACAAGCGACAATCCTGCAGATATTGGCACTCGAGGCTGCAGTACCCAGGATTTAATATCGAACTCGCTCTGGTGGAACGGACCATCATGGCTCAATACTCCCGAACTCAATTGGCCTAAGATCAAACCATTCAATTGTTCCATAGGTAAACCACTTGTTGAAATATTACACTCAACTTCCGATGAAGATGACATTCTGCAAAGATTTTCGTCATACACAAGGGCCCTTAGGGTCATCTCTTATGTTTTCAGATTTTTCATTTGTACACACAAAGTATACAAGCTGCAGTATAAATTTGACTCAATCAATTTAACTTTGAAAGAGTTAAATTCTACAAAAAATAGACTCATTTTACTATCGCAACGTAGATTCTATTCGGAGGAATATGACTCTCTGTCCAATTCTATACCAATTTCTAAAAAGAGCTCATTAATAGCTCTAAACCCATTTGTAGATGAAACAGGAATCATGCGGGTAAATGGACGTTTAGCAGATTCATCTATTCCGTATTCTGAAAAGTTTCCTATTATTCTCCCTGGAAATTCAAAACTATGTAACTTATATTTGTCACATTTACACACTTTTTTAATGCACGCAGAGTGTAATTTAATGTCAAGGTACGCACAAACTGAATTCTATATCTCACGCCTGAAACGCCGAGTGAAAAGCATAATACATAGATGCAAAGTATGTATTTTATATAGACAAAAATCATGCCATCAAATTATGGCCCCATTACCAGAAGAAAGGTGTATTCTAACACCACCATTTCAAGTTACCGGTATTGATTTCGCCGGTCCCTTTGAGCTCAAAAGCTCAACTTTGCGCAAATGTTCAACCACCAAAGCATACGTTAGCGTATTTGTATGCTTCACAACTAAAGCCATCCATCTTGAACCCTGCTCGGAGCTATCAAGCGCTGCCTTTGAGGCGGCATTTGCTCGTTTCGTCGGAAGGCGGGGGCTCCCTCAAAAGATTTTGTCGGATAATGGTCGTAATTTTCTTGGCGCTAGTAGATCATTATTGAAACAATTCACTCTATTTTGAAATCCACCTCACTTGACATTGCACGTAAGTACGAAACCCATGGGTTTGAATGGAAGTTTATTCCACCCCACGCACCCCATATGGGCGGCCTCTGGGAGGCCGCAGTCAAGAGTTTCAAGATCCATTTCAAAAAAATTGCAGGTGCGCACAGATTTACATTTGAACAGTTCTCTACAGTACTCAGTAGAAGTGAGGGTGTGTTGAACTCGAGACCAATCTCAGCCTTTTCGGAAGATCCCGCAGATATAACTGCATTAACACCGGGACACTTTATTAAAGGTTCACCCTTAATGGCATTGCCAGAACCTAGTTCCCCAAACTTGTCACTCATAAACAGGTGGGAAAAACTCAAGGCTTTACACCATCAATTTGCGATAAGATGGAAAGCTGACTACCTTAAAGCTCTACAAAAACGTTACAAGTGGAAATGTGCCACTCCCAATCTTCAGATAGGCGATTTAGTAATAATAATTGACGATATGCTCCCACCCAGCGAATGGCGTCTGGGAAGAATTGAAAAAACCTACATGGGTTCCGACAAAAATGTACGTGTGGCAGACGTACGTACTGCAAATGGTATTATCAACCGCCCAATAGTAAAATTATGCTTCTTACCGTATTGTGATACACCGGAAAAGGAATAAACTGCTACATTTACAAACAATTATAGTATTGGCATCCTTTACGACTGTAAAGCATGTCATCGAACAGTATTAATATCTCTTTTAATATTTCCAGATCAAAATCGAACGATAATCGGTACAAATCCGACTTCTACAAATGCAAAATGTGCAACAAATTTCACGCCTTGAGTGCCTGTCCTAAATTTCTTCGAATGACGCCAAAGGAACGAAACAGATACGTACTTAAAAATTTATATTGTGTCAATTGCCTTGCACGAAGCCACAGGTTCAGAGATTGTAAATCCAAATACGTATGTTGGAAATGCGGCAAATATCATCATACGCTACTCCATCCAAGTCAGAAGCACAATCAGAAGGATAAACCCCAAATTACTATTTCCAAACAGGAAACAACGACACAAGGACCTGACAACTATATATTATCGGAAGCCATACGATCCCTTGCATCTGTACTATGTGTAACACATCAATCCACTACTTTTCCGGCCGGGCGCCATGTCCAAACTTCATAAGTTTGAACTTAGAATATATATTTGGAATTAATTTTAATTAATTACATCTACTTTGAACTTGATAACCATGAATTGTACTAATTTACGTTAACATAATGTTAACCGTATTATCAAAATGTACGAAACATAAAAACTACACTTCCTAGGATGTAAGACTGGCTAAGCTCGTTCACTTGGCCTACATTCCTACAACGGTGAACAACTACCATTATTGTATTAATAAACTCACTGGATTGCTTTTAAATCTATTGGTCATTTTGAATTATTATTGTCGCAAGCGGATTTTACCTAGATACCATCTCCTCTTTGTTCATCATCATCATTGGGTTTGGTGCTCCTATTATTTACAGTCCACAAATTAAATAGAGGTCTGGAGGCTAATTCTCTGAGGTTCCCTTTGTATCATCTAATCTACCCCCTCCAAACGTCTTCAAATATTCTTTAAAAAATCCACGTTTATTGTTGTGATGGTAAATGAAAAAATATTCTTTAAAAAATCCACGTTTATTGTTGTGATGGTCGATGAAAAAATATTCTTTAAAAAATCCACGTTTATTGTTGTGATGGTCGATGAAAAAATATTCTTTAAAAAATCCACGTTTATTGTTGTGATGGTCCATGAAAAAATATTCTTTAAAAAATCCACGTTTATTGTTGTGATGGTCCATGAAAAAATATTCTTTAAAAATCCACGTTTATCGATAATTAACAAAATTGCAATATTAAACCGTTCAGATGAAACGAAACCATATTTAATTTATTTCATGTGGGCAATAATACAAAATATTTTGTGTGGGGGTTCATGAGGGCGTATACGTTGTAATATCAATTATACATCATAGAGTACCATTTAGGGTGTCCAAAAAACCGGTTTTTCCAAACAAAACGGTTTTCGGTTAACCGAAATTTTCAGTTTTTTAAAAAACCGGTTTTCGGTTTTCAAAAATTTTCAAAACCGGTTAACCGGTTTAAACCGGTTTTGTAAAATAGGTACAAAATTGCTCATAATTGATAAATATTTGATTAAAAATGTGCGGCAAGGGGTAAATCAAGTATAACTAATTCTTTATTATATAATTATCTGATAAAATCCTTGTTATTTAACATTCAACCTTAAAGTGTAGACAGCAAACATAAGTCAAAAATTGTGCTCTAAGAATAGTAAAAGCCCTTACAAATATACGATTGTGTACCAAAGGAATTAAATGTACATTTTATTAAGTCTGGAGTCTCCTTCTTGCATTGAGAACCACAAATTATCGTGCCGGAATCAAAATGTACTTTTTAATTAAAAAACGTATGAATAACGTCATTCAAACATCCGTGTGATATTACGTATACGCAGTTTTTTCATAGATCGTTCAATTGAACTATATTGGAGTTGTGCCATTTTACACTAAATATTTTCAAGTTTAAAGGTATCTGACATTTATAATTTAGCCGTACCTTTTGTTAGTTATGTTTAGTTTACTTTCAAGAATACAATTGTAATGGAATTTTAAAAATATTACTACTTTTTTAAAACCGGTTAACCGACACAAATAACCGGTTTTTTCGGTTAACCGAAAATGACGAAAAATATTTTTTTCATAATCGTGGATTTTTTAAAAATATTTTTTTCATAATCGTGGATTTTTTAAAAATATTTTTTTCATAATCGTGGATTTTTTAAAAATATTTTTTTCATAATCGTGGATTTTTTAAAAATATTTTTTTCATAATCATCTATTTTTTAAAAATATTTTTTTCATAATCGTGGATTTTTTAAAAATATTTTTTTCATAATCGTGGATTTTTTAAAAATATTTTTTTCATAATCGTGGATTTTTTAAAGAATTTTTTTTCATGGACCATCAGACCAATATACGTGGATTTTTTAAAAATATTTTTTTCATAATCGTGGATTTTTTAAAAATATTTTTTTCATAATCGTGATTTTTTTCATAATCGTGGATTTTTTAAAAATATTTTTTTCATAATCGTGGATTTTTTAAAAATATTTTTTTCATAATCGTGGATTTTTTAAAAATATTTTTTTCATAATCGTGGATTTTTTAAAAATATTTTTTTCATAATCGTGGATTTTTTAAAAATATTTTTTTCATTATCGTGGATTTTTTAAAAATATTTTTTTCATAATCGTGGATTTTTTAAAAATATTTTTTTCATTATCGTGGATTTTTTAAAAATATTTTTTTCATAATCGTGGATTTTTTAAAAATATTTTTTTCATAATCGTGGATTTTTTAAAAATATTTTTTTCATAATCGTGGATTTTTGAAAAATATTTTTTTCATAATCGTGGATTTTTTAAAAATATTTTTTTCATAATCGTGGATTTTTTAAAAATATTTTTTTCATAATCGTGGATTTTTTAAAAATATTTTTTTCATAATCGTGGATTTTTTAAAAATATTTTTTTCATAATCGTGGATTTTTTAAAAATATTTTTTTCATAATCGTGGATTTTTTAAAAATATTTTTTTCATAATCGTGGATTTTTTAAAAATATTTTTTTCATAATCGTGGATTTTTTAAAAATATTTTTTCATGGACCAGCAGATCAATAATCGTGGATTTTTTAAGGAATATTTTTCATAGACCAGCGGATCAATAATCGTGGATTTTTTAAGGAATATTTTTTCATGGACCAGCGGATCAATAATCGTGGATTTTTTAAAGAATATTTTTTCATGGACCAGCGGATCAATAATCGTGTTTTTTTTTTAAAATATTTTTTCATAATCGTGGATTTTTCAAAAATATTTTTTTAAAATCGTGGATTTTTCAAAAATATTCTTTTTTCAAAAATATTAATAATATTCTTTTTCAAAATCGTTGATTTTTTAAAAATATATTTTTTTTAAAATCGTGGATTTTTTAAAAATATTTTTTTCATAATCAGTGTCTATTAATAACAATGCCTATATTAATATATAGAGATTATATTATAATCAAAACTAATCCACGTAACATACTTTTTGCAGTGACTGTTGACTATACGGAATATCATGTTGCAGATGTCAGAGGTATTATTAACAATTCTCTTTGGACAGTTAATTGTCATTATGCGCATTTTATGTGTGTGGTACAACGTTAAACAAGAACTTAATTTGTAAAAGGTAATGCGGGGCCTTAAATAAATAGTAGGTATAGTAAAGGTAAGGAATAATTGTTGGACTTGCAAAGGAATATCCGTAGAATTTTCAGGAGGATGAGTGATGACGTGGATTAAAAACCTTTGTTAAAATCAAAACTACAAAAATTATAAAAAATATTTAGAGTTTACAACAGGTTTAAAAAAATATTTAAAGTTTACAACAGGTTTATGATACATACATTTGAGTTTTGATAACACCTTTAAAACTGTCGAAAAATTGGCGATAATGGATTCAAAATTATGGTGATGGTATTCATCTATTAAAATTATTTCTATTAGAGGCCCTTCTTGCATATGCCTTTTATTACATTTGTACGATTTTCATTTACATTGTTTATAGAATTCAGGTCAGTTCACTCATCCACTCAAACACTTTTAACAGTGAAAAACACCGTAAAATAATTGACATTACATGTTAAACAAGTAAAACAATACCCAACAATAATTTAATTAATCCATATTTACAGAATTGTATGACAACAAAAAATACTAAAAAGAAAAAACAAAATATGAAAAGCTTTTTATTTGAACACTAATTCATTTTAAAGAACACTTGTAATTATTTTAATGGGAGACAGAGTTCAAATTATAAAATCAAAAATATGTTCAAATACAAAGTAACAAAGTGAACTGAAGGGCCAACAGACTCCATATTACTGAAGTTGGTGTTGCATTCAGTTGTGTTCATTCAAATGGTACTAGGGTGTCCAAAACCGAAACCGGTTAACCGGTTTTGAGTTACAAAACCGAAACCGGTTTTCGCCAAAATCGTCATTTTCGGTTAACCGGTTAACCGAAAATGACGATTTTGGCGAAAACCGGTTTCGGTTTTGTAACTCAAAACCGGTTAACCGGTTAACCGGTTTCGGTTTTGGACACCGGTTAACCGAAAATGACGGTTAACCGAAAATGACGATTTTGGCGAAAACCGGTTTCGGTTTTGTAACTCAAAACCGGTTAACCGGTTTCGGTTTTGGACACCCTAGTACCATTTGAATGAACACAACTGAATGCAACACCAACTTCAGTAATATGGAGTCTGTTGGCCCTTCAGTTCTTGCATAAAATCGGTTAACCGAAAATGACGATTTTGGCGAAAACCGGTTTCGGTTTTGTAACTCAAAACCGGTTAACCGGTTAACCGGTTTCGGTTTTGGACACCCTAGTACCATTTGAATGAACACAATTGAATGCAACACCAACTTCAGTAATATGGAGTCTGTTGGCCCTTCAGTTCACTTTGTTACTTTGTATTTGAACATATTTTTGATTTTATAATTTGAACTCTGTCTCCCATTAAAATAATTACAAGTGTTCTTTAAAATGAATTAGTGTTCAAATAAAAAGCTTTTCATATTTTGTTTTTTCTTTTTAGTATTTTTTGTTGTCATACAATTCTGTAAATATGGATTAATTAAATTATTGTTGGGTATTGTTTTACTTGTTTAACATGTAATGTCAATTATTTTACGGTGTTTTTCACTGTTAAAAGTGTTTGAGTGGATGAGTGAACTGACCTGAATTCTATAAACAATGTAAATGAAAATCGTACAAATGTAATAAAAGGCATATGCAAGAAGGGCCTCTAATAGAAATAATTTTAATAGATGAATACCATCACCATAATTTTGAATCCATTATCGCCAATTTTTCGACAGTTTTAAAGGTGTTATCAAAACTCAAATGTATGTATCATAAACCTGTTGTAAACATTAAATATTTTTTTAAACCTGTTGTAAACTCTAAATATTTTTTATAATTTTTGTAGTTTTGATTTTAACAAAGGTTTTTAATCCACGTCATCACTCATCCTCCTGAAAATTCTACGGATATTCCTTTGCAAGTCCAACAATTATTCCTTACCTTTACTATACCTACTATTTATTTAAGGCCCCGCATTACCTTTTACAAATTAAGTTCTTGTTTAACGTTGTACCACACACATAAAATGCGCATAATGACAATTAACTGTCCAAAGAGAATTGTTAATAATACCTCTGACATCTGCAACATGATATTCCGTATAGTCAACAGTCACTGAAAAAGTATGTTACGTGGATTAGTTTTGATTATAATATAATCTCTATATATTAATATAGGCATTGTTATTAATAGACACTGATTATGAAAAAAATATTTTTAAAAAATCCACGATTTTAAAAAAAATATATTTTTAAAAAATCAACGATTTTGAAAAAGAATATTATTAATATTTTTGAAAAAAGAATATTTTTGAAAAATCCACGATTTTAAAAAAATATTTTTGAAAAATCCACGATTATGAAAAAATATTTTAAAAAAAAAACACGATTATTGATCCGCTGGTCCATGAAAAAATATTCTTTAAAAAATCCACGATTATTGATCCGCTGGTCCATGAAAAAATATTCCTTAAAAAATCCACGATTATTGATCCGCTGGTCTATGAAAAATATTCCTTAAAAAATCCACGATTATTGATCTGCTGGTCCATGAAAAAATATTTTTAAAAAATCCACGATTATGAAAAAAATATTTTTAAAAAATCCACGATTATGAAAAAAATATTTTTAAAAAATCCACGATTATGAAAAAAATATTTTTAAAAAATCCACGATTATGAAAAAAATATTTTTAAAAAATCCACGATTATGAAAAAAATATTTTTAAAAAATCCACGATTATGAAAAAAATATTTTTAAAAAATCCACGATAATGAAAAAAATATTTTTAAAAAATCCACGATTATGAAAAAAATATTTTTAAAAAATCCACGATAATGAAAAAAATATTTTTAAAAAATCCACGATTATGAAAAAAATATTTTTAAAAAATCCACGATTATGAAAAAAATATTTTTAAAAAATCCACGATTATGAAAAAAATATTTTTAAAAAATCCACGATTATGAAAAAAATATTTTTAAAAAATCCACGATTATGAAAAAAATCACGATTATAAAAAAAATATTTTTAAAAAATCCACGATTATGAAAAAAATCACGATTATGAAAAAAATATTTTTAAAAAATCCACGATTATGAAAAAAATATTTTTAAAAAATCCACGATTATGAAAAAAATATTTTTAAAAAATCCACGTATATTGGTCTGATGGTCCATGAAAAAAAATTCTTTAAAAAATCCACGATTATGAAAAAAATATTTTTAAAAAATCCACGATTATGAAAAAAATATTTTTAAAAAATCCACGATTATGAAAAAAATATTTTTAAAAAATAGATGATTATGAAAAAAATATTTTTAAAAAATCCACGATTATGAAAAAAATATTTTTAAAAAATCCACGATTATGAAAAAAATATTTTTAAAAAATCCACGATTATGAAAAAAATATTTTTAAAAAATCCACGATTATGAAAAAAATATTTTTAAAAAATCCACGATTATGAAAAAAATATTTTTAAAAAATCCACGATTATGAAAAAAATATTTTTAAAAAATCCACGATTATGAAAAAAATATTTTTAAAAAATCCACGATTATGAAAAAAATATTTTTAAAAAATCCACGATTATGAAAAACTATTTTTAAAAAATCCACGATTATGAAAAAAATATTTTTAAAAAATCCACGATTATGAAAAAAATATTTTTAAAAAATCCACGATTATGAAAAAAATATTTTTAAAAAATCCACGATTATGAAAAAAATATTTTTAAAAAATCCACGATTATGAAAAAAATATTTTTAAAAGATCCACGATTATGAAAAAAATATTTTTAAAAAATCCACGATTATGAAAAAAATATTTTTAAAAAATCCACGATTATGAAAAAAATATTTTTAAAAAATCCACGATTATGAAAAAAATATTTTTAAAAAATCCACGATTATGAAAAAAATATTTTTAAAAGATCCACGATTATGAAAAAAATATTTTTAAAAAATCCACGATTATGAAAAAAATATTTTTAAAAAATCCACGATTATGAAAAAAATATTTTTAAAAAATCCACGATTAAGAAAAAAATATTTTTAAAAAATCCACGATTATGAAGAAATATTTTTAAAAAATCCACGATTTTGAAAAAAGTATTTTTAAAAAATCCACGATTATGAAAAAATATTTTTAAAAAATCCACGATTATGAAAAAAATATTTTTAAAAAATCCACGATTATGAAAATAATATTTTTAAAAAATCCACGATTATGAAAATAATATTTTTAAAAAATCCACGATTATGAAAAAAATATTTTTAAAAAATCCACGATTATGAAAAAAATATTTTTAAAAAATCCACGATTATGAAAAAAATATTTTTAAAAAATCCACGATTATGAAAAAAATATTTTTAAAAAATCCACGATTATGAAAAAAATATTTTTTAAAAATCCACGATTATGAAAAAAATATTTTTAAAAAATCCACGATTATGAAAAAAATATTTTTAAAAAATCCACGATTATGAAAAAAATATTTTTAAAAAATCCACGATTATGAAAAAAATATTTTTAAAAAATCCACGATTATGAAAAAAATATTTTTAAAAAATCCACGATTATGAAAAAAATATTTTTAAAAGATCCACGATTATGAAAAAAATATTTTTAAAAAATCCACGATTATGAAAAAAATATTTTTAAAAAATCCACGATTATGAAAAAAATATTTTTAAAAAATCCACGATTATGAAAAAAATATTTTTAAAAAATCCACGATTATGAAAAAAATATTTTTAAAAGATCCACGATTATGAAAAAAATATTTTTAAAAAATCCACGATTATGAAAAAAATATTTTTAAAAAATCCACGATTATGAAAAAAATATTTTTAAAAAATCCACGATTATGAAAAAAATATTTTTAAAAAATCCACGATTAAGAAAAAAATATTTTTAAAAAATCCACGATTATGAAGAAATATTTTTAAAAAATCCACGATTTTGAAAAAAGTATTTTTAAAAAATCCACGATTATGAAAAAATATTTTTAAAAAATCCACGATTATGAAAAAAATATTTTTAAAAAATCCACGATTATGAAAATAATATTTTTAAAAAATCCACGATTATGAAAATAATATTTTTAAAAAATCCACGATTATGAAAAAAATATTTTTAAACAATCCACGATTATGAAAAAAATATTTTTAAAAAATCCACGATTATGAAAAAAATATTTTTAAAAAATCCACGATTATGAAAAAAATATTTTTAAAAAATCCACGATTATGAAAAAAATATTTTTTAAAAATCCACGATTATGAAAAAAATATTTTTAAAAAATCCACGATTATGAAAAAAATATTTTTAAAACATCCACGATTATGAAAAAAATATTTTTAAAAAATCCACGATTATGAAAAAAATATTTTTAAAAAATCCACGATTATGAAAAAAATATTTTTAAAAAATCCACGATTATGAAAAAAATATTTTTAAAAGATCCACGATTATGAAAAAAATATTTTTAAAAAATCCACGATTATGAAAAAAATATTTTTAAAAAATCCACGATTAAGAAAAAAATATTTTTAAAAAATCCACGATTATGAAAAAATATTTTTAAAAAATCCACGATTATGAAAAAAGTATTTTTAAAAAATCCACGATTATGAAAAAATATTTTTAAAAAATCCACGATTATGAAAAAATATTTTTAAAAAATCCACGATTATGAAAAAAATATTTTTAAAAAATCCACGATTATGAAAAAATATTTTTAAAAAATCCACGATTATGAAAAAATATTTTTAAAAAATCCACGATTATGAAAAAATATTTTAAAAAAATCCACGATTTTTAAAAAATAATATTTTTACAAAATCCACGATTATTGAAAAAATATTTTTAAAAAATCCACGATTATGAAAAAAATATGTTTAAAAAATCCACGATTATGAAAAAAATATTTTTAAAAAATCCACGATTATGAAAAAAATATTTTTAAAAAATCCACGATTATGAAAAAAATATTTTTAAAAAATCCACGATTATGAAAAAATAATTTTAAAAAATCCAAGATTATGAAAAAAATATTTTTAAAAAATCCACGATTATGAAAAAAATATTTTTAAGAAATCCACGATTATGAAAAAAATATTTTTAAAAAATCCACGATTATGAAAAAAATATTTTTAAAAAATCCACGATTATGAAAAAAATATTTTTAAACAAGTAAGAAAAGCGTTAAGTTCGGTCGGGCCGAACTTTTTATACCCTCCACCACAAATTTCAGCCATTTCGGTGGATTATTGTGGCCACAACTTTCAAAATACCGAAATTCGGAAGGTACCGTTCTATGGGGGCTATATGATGGCGTGGACCTATACCTGCAAATTTCTGGGGGAAAGTTTTATACGCCTAAAGAAGACTAGATACCAAATTTCAGCCATCTCGGTGTGATAATGAGGCTAAAACGTTCAAAATATCGAAAATCGGGAGATATTGTATTATGGGGGCTATATCAACACGTGGACCTATATAAACATTTTATGGTAGAAATGTTTCTTAGCCTCTGGAAACACAAAATACAAAGTTACAACCGATTCTTTGGTCAAATGGGTCTAATACATTCGAAATATGTTAAAATGACGCGTACTTTATAAGGGGCCTTATGTGGGGGCTATACCAAAACGTGGACCTATATAACCCGATTTTGGTAGGAATGTTTTCTGGCCTCTGAAGACACAAAATACCAAATTACAACCAATTCTGTGGGCAAATGGGTCTAATACATTCAAAATATATTAAAATGACGCGTACTTTAT
The DNA here is from genome assembly GCF_047663935.1 of Musca autumnalis. NCBI lineage: Eukaryota > Metazoa > Arthropoda > Insecta > Diptera > Muscidae > Musca > Musca autumnalis. Next base: position 236,701,483 of record NW_027411866.1, on the reverse strand, counting down.
ATGGGGCCTTATATGGGGGCTATACCAAAACGTGGACCTATATAACCCAACTTTGGTAGGAATATTTTTTGGCCTCTGGAGACACAGAATACCAAATTACAACCAATTCGGTGGTAAAATGGGCCAAATATCTTAAAAATTCCTTAAAACGACGACGCGTCATTTTGTATGGGGGCCATAAGAAAGCGTGGACCTACATAGCCCGCTTTCAATACCAAAAGTCCTACGTAAATATAACATATTTTCCCAAAATTTCATCAACCTACGTCAATCCGTTCGGACGCTAGAGTGATTTCCACAGACGGACAGACGGACAGACGGACAGACGGACGGACATGGCTATATCGATGTAGAATTGCACGCTGATCAAGAATATATATACTTTGTGGGGTCTACAATGATTATTTCGAGTAGTTACAAACGTAGTGACAAACTTAATATACCCCCATCCTATGGTGGAGGGTATAAAAATCCACGATTATGAAAAAAATATTTTTAAAAAAAATCCACGATTATGAAAAAAATATTTTTAAAAAATCCACGATTATGAAAAAATATTTTTAAAAAATCCTCGATTATGAAAAAAATATTTTTAAAAAATCCACGATTATGAAAAAAATATTTTTAAAAAATCCACGATTATGAAAAAAATATTTTTAAAAAATTCACGATTATGAAAATATATTTTTAAAAAAATCCACGATTATGAAAAAATATTTTTTAAAAATCAACGATTATGAACAAATATTTTTTAAAAATCCACGATTATGAAAAATACTTTTAAAAAATCCACGATTTTAAAAAAATCCACGATTATCAAAAAATATTTTTAAAAAATCCACGATTATAGAAAAAATATTTTTCAAAAATCCACAATTATTACCATAGAATTAATTCCTAAACGGATCATTTTCCATATTTTTTTCTCCAATGTCAAATATCTAAATCCGATATAACCTCTCCCACTATGTATAAGTTTTCGCTGAAATATTGGCTACTATACCATGAACTCTTTTCTTGCGATCGTTGCAAAACTTTTATGCCACACTGTACCACATGTAGGCGTTTAAACGGCTACATGACACAGATGTGATAATCTCACACTTTCATTTCAACAGCTACCGGAGACCAGCAATGTAAACATGTCTTTACGATTTGACAATAGAACGCATTAACTGACTGGCCTGGTTGGGCTGAGTGGCAGCTGCAGCAGCAGTAGTAACCGAACAAACAAAAAAACAAAACAAAAATACGACAACAGGGAACAGAAATGAAAAAATAAATTAAAAAATGGACTCTAAAATTGCTGAAAGGCAAAAGGACAGCACAACACACACTGTGGGTATTTGTGTCAGTTGGTGAGAGGGTTTGCAGTACACATGACACAGAGTCATTCCACCTAGAAGGCAGATATTCACTACGCCAGGCAGCCAGCCATCACTCCTCCATTATAGACAATGAAGAGTCAACAGTAAAAGCAAATTTCGCGGGTGTTTGCGTGTGTGCTAAAAAGCATATACACACAGATATATGTGTTTGTGTTACACAATTGTCTGTAATGTCCTTTAAAAGCATTTTACGAATGATGTGACAACATAAATGAATGTTGAAGTTTTACTTTCCCATCACAGAGTTTACTCCAATGCAGAGATATGGGTTGCGACAGCTAGACAGACAATGGTCGCATGTACCCACAAGTGTACGACCATTGCAGAGGCTCTTGATGAAAATTGAAATAAAAAAAGCAAAAAAAATGTAGTGGAAAGTAGGCGGAAGTTGTAACATAACAAAGCCAAATGTTGAAAAAAAGGAAAGTAAAAACAAATGTTGTTTTTTTGTTTCGTTTTGTTGGTTTTCTATGAACAATTTTGCAGACAAATGTTAATGTGTCAACATGGCCAACATAGTTGGTTATAACGCGATTGAGTTTTGGTGGAAATCATTTAAAGGAGTTTTAGTGGAGGGATGATGTTATTTAAAACCCTAATCTTTACGAAGACCTCTTTGTCTTCTATGAGAAGACTTATTGATCTTCCATAAAAATACCCATTGGTCGTCTAAAGGAATACCTTGGTCTCTATAACAAAGCATTTTGGTCTTCTATAAGAACATTTTGGTCTTATATGAGAAGACCTCTTGGTTTTCTATGAGAAGATCTATTTGTCTTCTATGAGGGGACCTTGGACGTTTAAGTCTTCTATGAGAAGACCAATTGGTCTTCTATAAGGAAACCTCTTGGTCTTTCATAAGAATTATTTTTCGTAGTTTTAAGAAGACCCGTTGGTCTTCTTTAAGAAAACCAATAGCTCGTCTATATAGTCTATATAAGAAAAGATGTTGGCCTTCTACAAGAAGACCTGCAGACATTGTAAACGAAGACTAGCTGGTCTTAAATAAGAAGACCTGTTGACCTTCTAAAAAAAGGCCAGTTGGTCTTCTATAAGAAGACCAGTTGGTCTTCAATAAGAAGACAAGTTGGTCTTCAAAAAGAAGACCAGTTGGTCGTCTATAAGAAGACCTATTAACCTTCTAAAAGAAGACCAGTTGGTTTTCAATAGGAAGACCAGTTGGTCTTCTATAAGAAGACCAGTTAGTCTTCTAAAAGAAGACATGTGGTCTTCAATAAGAAGACAAGTTGGTCTTTAATATGAAGACAACTTGGTCTTCAATAAGAAGACCAGTTGGTCGTCTATGAGAAGACCTGTTGACCTTCTAAAAGAACACCAGTTGGTCTTCAATAAGAAGACCAGTTGGACTTCTATAAGAAGACCTGTTGACCTTCTAAAAGAAGGTCAGTTGGTCTTCAATAAGGAGACAAGTTGGTCTTCAATAAGAAGACCAGTTGGTCTTCTATAAGAAGACCTGTTGACCTTCTAAAAGAAGGTCAGTTGGTCTTCAATAAGCAGACCAGTTGGTCTTCAATAGGAAGACCAGTTGGTCTTCAAAAGGAAGACCAGTTGGTCTTCTATAAGAAGACCTCTTGACCTTTTAAAAGAAGACCAATTGGTCTTCAATAAGAAGACCAGTTGGTATTCTATAAGAAAACCTCTTGACCTTTTAAAATAAGACCAGTTGGTCTTCAATAAGAAGACCAGTTGCTCTTCAATAGGACGACCAGTTGGTCTTCTATAAGAAGACCTCTTGACCTTCTAAATGAAGACCAGTTGGTCTTCAATAGGAAGACATGTTGGTCTTCTATAAGAAGACCTGTTGACATTCTAAAAGAAGACCAGTTGGTCTTCAATAGGAAGACAAGTTGGTTTTCAATAAGAAGACATGTTGACCTTCTAAAAGAAGACCAGTTGACCTTCTAAAAGAAGACCAGTTGGTCTTCAATAAGAAGACCAGTTGGTCTTCAATAGGAAGACCAGTTAGTCTTCTATAAGAAGACCTGTTGACCTTCTAAAAGGTGACCAGTTTGTCTTCAATAAGAAGACCAGTTGGTCTTCAATAGGAAGACAAGTTGGTCTTCTATAAGAAGGCCTGTTGACCTTCTAAAAGAAGACCAGTTGGTCTTCAATAAGAAGACCAGTTGGTCTTCAATAAGAAGACCAATTTGTCTTCTATAAGAAGACCTGCTGACCTTCTAAAAGAAGACCAGTTGGTCTTCAATAAGGAGACCAGCTGGTCTCCTATAAGGAGACCAGCTGGTCTTCTATAAGAAGACCAGTTGGTCTTTAATAAGAAGACCAGTTGGTCTTCAATAGGAAGACCAGTTGACATTCTATAAGAGACATGTTGACCTTCTAAAAGAAGGTCAGTTGGTCTTCAATATGAAGGCCAGTTGGTTTTCAATAGGAAGACCAGTTGGTCTTCAATAGGAAGACCAGTTGGTCTTCAATAGGAAGACCAGTTGGTCTTCAATAGGAAGACCAGTTGGTCTTCAATAGGAAGACCAGTTGGTCTTCAATAGGAAGACCAGTTGGTCTTCAATAGGAAGACCAGTTGGTCTTCAATAAGAAGACAAGTTGGTCTTGAATAAGAAGACCAGTTGGTATTCTATAAGAAGACTTCTTGACCTTCTAAAAGAAGACCAGTTGGTCTTCAATAGGACGACCAGTTGGTGTTCTATAAGAAGACCTGCTGACCTTCTAAAGGAAGACCAGTTGGTCTTCAATAGGAAGACAAGTTGGTCTTCAATAAGAAGACCAGTTGGTCTTCTGTAAGAAGACATGTTGACCTTCTAAAAGAAGACCAACTGAAATTCAACATGTCTTCTTATAGAAGAAGAACTGGTCTTCTTATTGAAGACTTGTCGACCATCTAAAATAAGACCAGTTGGTCTTCTATAAGAAATCCTGTCGACCTTCTAAAAGAAGACCAGATGGTCTTCTATAAGAAGACCAGATGATCTTCTATAAGAAGACCAGATGATCTTCTATAAGAAGACCAGATGGTCTTCTATAAGAAAACCAGTTGGTCTTCAATAGGAAGGCCAGTTGGTCTTCTATAAGAAGACCTGTTGACCTTCTAAAAGAAGACCAGTTGGTCTTCTATAAGAAGACCAGTTGGTCTTCAATAGGAAGGCCAGTTGGTCTTCTATAAGAAGACCTGTTGACCTTCTAAAAGAAAACAAGTTGGTCTTCAATAAGAAGACCAGTTGTTCTACAGTAAGAAGACCTGTTGACCTCCTATAAGAAGACCAGTTGGTCTTCTATAAAAAGACCAGTTGGTCTTCAATAGGAAGACCAGTTGGTCTTCAATAAGAAGACCTGTTGACCTTCTATAAGAAGACCTGTTGACCTTCTAAAAGAAGACCAGTTGGTCTTCAATAGGAAGACCAGTTGGTATTCTATAAGAAGACCTGTTGACCTTCTAAATGAAGACCAGCTGGTCTTCAATAGGAAGACCAGTTGGTCTTCTATAAGAAGACCTGTTGACCTTCTAAAAGAAAACCAGTTGGTATTCAATAGGAAGACCAGTTGTTCTTCTATAAGAAGACCTTTTGACCTTCTAAAAGAAGAACAGTTGGTCTTCGATAGAAAGACCAGTTGGTGTGGATTTTCAGAAAGGTAAAAGTTAAACAGTTCCGGAGATATCACCGTGCCTTGGTGAACTCCCCGTCTCACTCTACGGTTTTGTGCCTCTTGTTTTTCTTGATTGTTTCTTCCACAAACGACTGCCATGTCCATATATGGTTGATTATTCTATAAGAAGATTTCTTGGTCTTCTTCTAGGGGTCTTCTTATATTTGAGAAGATCTTTTGGTCTTCTATAAGAAGACCTCTTTATTTCCTTTAAGAAGACCTCTAGATCTTCTATAAGAAGAAGTTTTGTTGGTTAGTCTATAGAAGACCTATTTATCTTCTATAAGAAGACCAGTTGGTCCTCTCTAAGACGTTGGGATTCTATAAGGCGACATGTCTTCTATATGAAGACCCTATATTCTTCTATAAGAAGATCTAGTGATCTTCTATATCACAATCTTTTCCTTTTGGTTTTCTATAAGATGACATGTTGGTCTTCTATAAGAAGACTTTTTGGTCCTCTATAAGAAGACCTTTTGGTCTTCTATAAGAAGACCTCTTTATTTCCTTTTAGAAGACCACCAATCCTTCTATAACTGAATAAGACTTGTTGATCTCCTATAGGAAGACCTCTTGATCTTCTCTAAGAAGACTTCTTGATCCTCTATAAGAAGACCATTGGGTCTCCTATAAGAAGAATTTTTGGTCTTTAACAAAAATATCTGTTGGACCTCTCGTTTGGTCTTCTATAAGAAGACAAGTTATTCTTTTGTAAGAAGACCCATTGTTCTTCTTTAAGAGAAGCTGTTGGTCTTCTATAAGAAGTTCTGTCGGTCTTCTATAAGAAGATCCTTTTGTCTTCTATAATAAGACCTTTTGTTGGGATAAGAAGACCTCGTGGTCTATAAGAACATCTTTTACTCTTCTTTAAGAAGATAATTAAACACATCTCGTGGCGACCCTTTTTCCAAACAAATTTTGTTTCCACATGACAATTCGCTTTTATTTATTACAACATGTTATTCACACACATACACACATACCCACTATGTCATTCGAAATGGTTACAAAATTGCAAGTCTGCGTTTTACTCCAGTTTTGTTTCTTTTTTGGTGAAAATGCGAAGCATTACTATTTTATTATTTTGTCACTTCCGAGTTCAATGCCCCCAACACATGAATGAGTTGTTTCATTTTCGAAAACTAAAGGAAATAAAGAAATAGTAAACAACACAACAATAAAATTGTGTGTTTAAAATAACGGGAAATGGATGGATATAGTAAAAACCACAAACCATTTATTGGCGGAAACACACAATTTGTCGCCGGTCATAAATTACACATCCATTGGATATCGTAACAAGTCGTTATACATATGTATGTAGAAAAGAAAGGATTTTGTTAGTGTGGCCCAAATTAGGAAACTTTTTACCACAAAAAATCAGTCTGTGTATCAAAATTATATTGGAGGCAAACAACCAGAAAGGTAATTTGGTAACTGATAAAGATAGTGATAGACGACGGAGATACCACAGATCCAAACCCAGAAGATGGTATTAAATGTATACCGCCCAGCCAAGATGAGTTGAAGACAACAATAACTCCGGTCGAGTTGTGGTTACATGAAGCAGCCACATTCCAAGAAATTTCCAAAATTCCTACAGCCCTGGTTCTTTTTCGAGAAAAATCATAAATCTTCCGAACCTCATAAATGTCATTGATTTGAAAATATTATTATAGATTTATGCAGAGAAAAAGTTGCTAATCGTTCCGGTTCTTCTCAGATAAATGATACATTTTTATTTATTTACTGTCATAGGCAGAATCCCAGCAACCGGTCGAAAGCAACCCTCTGATTCTTTTTTCTTTCTTTTTTACAGGAAAATGCTTCTCTCGCATCAATGGTTGCTGCCGCTGCTATTTTAATGGTGGCCTTAATACACCTACAATAAAATATTATAAAATTTTCCTTACAAAATACAAATTTTAATTACATTCCATTTTGTTGTCGTTTCCACTTCCTTTTTTACCTCACTCTGCGGTAGATTCATGGTTTCCCTCCAATCAGTTATTCCATTCATTCAATACATTATGTTCGGTTACATTGCTTTCATTTTCTTCAGCCACAACTGGGGGTTTTTATTGTCTGAATTGAAACAACAACAACAGCAGTAGTATATTGAGGTTTTTGTGGGTGTATTGTTGTGGATGTTTGTAATCCTTGTACCTTTCGTATGTCACCCAAATCACCCGAAGTTACCTACAACCCAACATTGATGAATTTTAAATCCATCAACGGTGTCTTTACATGAGTGAGGACAATGGAGAAGAGGGTGTCCCCCCACCAACCAACCACCTGAGTATATACTACGTGGGTCTGTCTCATCGATTTCACTTTACAATTGACAACGATAACGTCAAAACAATAACAACAATCATTGATTTCTTTTTATTGTAATTTTTCTGTTTCTCTTTCTTTGCTGTTGTCATTTCATTTCAATTCAATCCACTTCGGTTCGATTCGATTTGATTGTTCTACGCTGTCAGTTTTTTTTTTTCACTCAGTTTATGTTATTTTAATTTACCTACCTTCCGGGTTCAACAAAGTTCATTGAACAAGCAATTCTAGGAATTGTTCATAGTTATTGTTGCTTTTTATTGTTCGTGTGTGTGTATTTGCATAGCGTGACCAAAAAAAGTAAATGTTGATTTTGCCGTCACCTAGTTTTGATAACATTTCAGGTGCTAAGATATATTTTACGCTTTTTAAAACGCTGGGGGTGGTCAACATTTGAAAAAGTTCTGACAGATTCGCCGAACATAATAATAATAAAGTTTCTAAAAAAAATTAAAGTTCTAAAGCCCTTGCGTGTTCATAGCTCAAACACGCATATTCCCTTCCCTAATAAGCGTCCCATTTAACACCATTGCAACGCTCATTTGATGACATAATTCCAATTATATTCCATAAAATATACTGCAGCACAACACATGTTTCCAACAATTGAGGCTCAATTTACAGGAATTGTAAATGACCAACATGTAAATTGGAAATAAATCATTTAAAATTTATTACACACCAATGTCGGTCAATGATGGTCGGTGGTGGTCGCGTTAAACACAACGCAATATTTTGCCACCCGACAGCCACAATTATATATTCAAAATATTTCCAATGAAAAACGCAATTTTCATTCGTTAGTTCTGATGATATTGTTTGCTGCTCATCATGTTTTTAATTAGCCTACAATAGAAATGGGAGGAGCAGGAGGATGAAACGTGTTTGGTATTTGTTTTTAATATTGATTTATGTTGACAACACACACACACGGGCGCACATAAAAATTTAAAAGTAAATAATTAACAAACGCAAATTAATTGCAACATAAATCCTGAATAAATTATAAAGATGAGGCACCAGAGGAGACCATATTACAATTCACAAATCCGAAACTAAATATTTACATTTTTCAAGATTTTATTGAAAATTTGTAGGATATTGGGCAGGTGGTCCAACTGCAATGGGCCTCAGCGATGGATGGTCTGCAGCGTTACCGACAGTTTTTGGTCGGAAATCGTCAAAAAATCGTCAACAAAATTAGGAAAATCGTCAAAAATCGTCAACACGGTCCAAAACTAGGTTGGGTTAGCGTTTAATGCCAGGTGGCCAGTACGCTGGTACTTGACATGCCACATAGTGCTCTTCACTTCGCATCGTCGCTCCCAGTCACTGTCGTTTGAAATTACTAGCGCACCTCTTCATATGCTATATTCACCACATCGATCGTGGGGAAGACGACTGTGTGCTAATCTGCCTTTCAGCAGCATATGCTCAGCCTTCTCCTTAGACACCACAACACCCACTCGGTCACTCCAGGCCCCCACGATGTCCATGGACTGCTCACCACGACGTTCCAGCTCGACACGGGTCTCCCCTTAGATAATAATAAGTAGGTCATCAGCATACGCACGGATCCTGAACGTGGCCACTAATTCCCGCAGCAGAGAATCCGTTATGAGGTTCCAAATAAATGTACCACAGATGGACGCATGAGGCCAGCCGCGCTCCACATCTGCTCAGACGATATCATCGGCTCCCACGATACAAGCCTTTGTTCCACTAAAATAACTCCACCACAGAGCAAACTGCTGACACCTAACCTCAGACAACTTAACGAGAACGCAATGCCACTGAAGGAAGTCAAATGCGCCCTTAACGTCAAAAAATACGTCTAAGGCATATTTAGCACTTGACTCTTCGCTCAAACAGCTCTATACATGCATCTAAACCTTACCTCTGCCCTCGACACAACAGAACTGATGCGGTGAAGGACCCTTGCCACCATAATCTTCTCCAGCATTTGTCCAAGTACGGGTGAAGGCTTATGTCTTGATACGGTCGAAGTTTACCCCTCACCTGACCAAGTGACTTAAGAAGCACCACGACACGAACTTTTTTCCACGCATGCGGTAAGTACCCATGGCTAATGCAACCACTCGGCAGATACTCGCCGCAACTTTATGATGTTCCAAGTCCGAAGGCTCACCCAGCTCCCACCCAAAGGGGGGAGGAGAATGAATCTCTGACCTTGGAAAGTATGTCCGCTGCGTTTCCCGCCCGCCCCGAGGCTGTCGTCATGGAGCTAATACGCAACGTCTGTATGTCACCCTGACGCTTAGACCCACCATGTCGGCACGCACGGTATACTTTTCTCCAGGGATCATCCCTGTCGTCCTGTATAAATCTCCTGTAATCGCCTTCTTTACTCGTCCTTGTACGTCCGAAGAGCAGCGAGAAAATAAGCTTTACGCTGAGCCAGATCTTAAGCATTGGTTGCTCTTTGGAAACGCTTCCTAAGATGTGTAGCTTCCAAGTTCACGTCTAGTTCCACCCAAACCCGGAAACGCTCAGTCGCAAGCGTCCGTCCGAGTGCCGTGACCATAATCTCAATTAGAGAGTCTTCGCAAATCTGCCAACTAAACTGGTAAGCTATCAATGCTGCCCCATTTGCAACCGTTATGTCAATCTCGTTTACACCAGAAGGACCATTTAAGGTATACAGATTCGAGGGCTCGTTTAAGACCACCAAACACCTCGCTAACGCCCATTCACTTATCAAGTCTCCTCATGACTGGTTCTGATGGCCAGATGTGTGACTGGTAATTTTAGAGAACCACAAACAGAAGGTTGCATTCGTGTATAACCTAGAATTAGCGGATAACTACTCGCAAGGAGTAGTACCGCATCAATATACCCAAAATGAGGCTCCAACGGCAAGTTGAATCTACAATAGATGCTAAGCAACAACACCTTTCCCCCGCCCATTCCACGGACAGACAAACACCCCATTGGCTACTTGGTAGAACAGTACAATCCATGTCATTGCGTAAAACGATTATAGCAGAGTCACATCCCTCGTCCGAAAAGACCCGCATCCCCTAGGCAGGTCAATCCGTTATCGAAGAACCCGCCGCCGCGTTACCATTCCACCGATAAACAGCTGTACTCCAGGTTATATAGATCTACGTTATGTATGGTCTATGTGGACGCTCCTTCCAGAATTAGCGCAAAGTGTCACAGTTCGACAGATATAACCATCGTCTTACCTGGTCTGATTAATGAAGTTACTTGGCAACCCGTCGTTTTTCTTGGATCAGACCATATCACCATAATTGCCACCATCAGCAGACCGTCCGATTTCATCATCTCTGAATGCGCACTTTCATCAACCATGGGAAGGCTAATCGGTCTAGTTTCAGAGAGTTTACTAATCACAGTTTCAGAGATCTAGCCAACACTTCCAACGTTCGGGTAGCAGAAAGGACGTTCCGAGATCGAATACCCGAAGCGAGACCGAACTTCCCTGCAGAGGCGACGGGATTATCAACTGAGCGTGATGAGTTTCGTCGTGCCAACCTCAGTGACCCTAGAGCCAGGAAGCTGACACTGGAAGTTAACAGGTTGGTCGGTAAATATAAGCTGAACAAGTGGCTATATCATTGGAGGTGGAATAGTTGAATTGTGGGCAACGCTTAGGTGACTCTCGATCTCTGGGAAGAATACAGATTGGATCTCAGTCACATTTGGCGTCGTTACGCTAACTGATCCGGACATGTGTGCAACTTATTTCAATCGACAGTTTGTCGATTACCCCGGGAGTGACAGTGCGACGAGAAGAGTGTTACGCCGCATCAGATCTCTTCCTCACGAGGATGAACCCCCACAATTTTCTCTGGATAATATTGCGAACGCTCAATCACCCAACGCGTTGGGCCCTGATGGAATCTCCTTGGCAGCTGGATGAGCGGGGACCAAATTCGTAACTTGTCGCTGGACACACACATCGTGGAAAATGGGCATGGTGGATGCCAGAAAAGTGCTACAGACCGATTTTGTTATTGTCGCCCGTATCAAAGACCCTTGCTTTAGTCAGAAATACCTATCCAGTTGCCTATCATTAGGGTTTGAGAATATTGAGCGGACTACCATCCGACCAAGTTTGACTACCCTTCATCCAAGTCGTCGGAGGAATTTAGGAAAAATAGGCCCAAGCCCCATAGAGTTTAACAGAGAGTTCCCAAAGATGCGGTGATATCTCAGGAACTGTTTAACCTCTACCTCTCCTACATTTCACCCCCTCCACCAAGGCATCGAGACCGTAATATATGCGGTTGATTTTGCGATCTTGGCGTCAGGTACCTTTCTTAAAGAAATTTGCGATCGATCTTACCACCTTTCTCCGCATGAGTAATATGTAAATATCCGGAAATAAATCTACGGCGAATATCTTAACTATATGAATTCGAAGCGGAGCAAAGAGTTAAATATCGTGATCGACGCTAAGTGAATTCTGACCAGTAACATCCCCAAGCGTCTAGGGGATGCATTCGACAGTAAGTTCACGTCTTCCGCGCATGCCACAGCTATCTGCGACAAGCTGAGATGTAGGAAGAAGGTCCTCAGGTGTCAGTATTTGGGGTGTAAATAAAAATAACGACCACATATAACGCGATAGGTCAGTCTGTGGTGAGCTATGCGGCGCCAGTGTGCAAATATAAGTGCTAGGCGATGGAAAAATGTTCTAACTTATCAGAGAACTGGAACAGGTGGTGTCTTTTCATTTCTTCAGTAGACCATCTACAAGAGGAATGAATCTGCGAGTACAGCAACGCAATGGTATAGTCTCGTTGCAGTACTAGCTCGGGGTACAGAAGGGATCTTCATGATCTAAAAAAAACGTTATGGATGATATAACATTCAAAAATTATTCAAGCAGATTTAATAGCATTCACACAGATACAGTCGCAAATGCCATAAACAGCTATCATGTGAATGCGTAGTACACCCCCTACCTATCGCATCCGAGGAGCGTTAGCTGCCACGGCAAACCAGAATAGTTTTGGCTCAACTACGCTCGGGATGGTGCAGACGTATAAACTCTTACAGGGTAAGGATTGTGACACCGTGCATGCGGCACAGATCCGCACGACACACTGTACCTTAACAACTGCCCTGCCAAACCTACTTAATTAACTTCATTGAAGCAGCCACCTTTCTAGAACTGAAGATATTCCCATTGCCAGATTAAGCAGAAATCCGAACTTACAACCATATAATTAATATACTGTTACAACAACAACCCTAATCTACATATGTATGTGTATGCAGACATTAATGTGAACAACCTTCAACACCTAACTACTGCGAAGTGGATTAAACTTTCAATGAACAACTTTAAGTAGGTGTTCGCACCACAAGTTACTGCTGCTGCTGCTTTTGACAAGCAATTTGCCAAGCGATTCTAATTAATTATACAGTTTTTAAAGTTATTAAATGTCTAGCAGCAACATAACAGGTTTATCGATTGCATGTCGATGTGACAATATAATTATAGGCTACGCCACGAAGAGTTCATTGAACCCCAATGTTGAGTGATAATAATTAGACCACGTCGATGGGTGATTTATGATTGATGTTAATATAATGGATTATCCAAAAGGGATAACGAATACTTTAAAGTCTATTTTGAAAAAATTAATTAATTTGATTGACGAATAAGCAGGTCGTAGGAAAAGAATTTCAATTTTCTATAGAAAACCACTGCAGTGTTAATTTTTTCTATAGAAGACACTTAACGTTACCCTTTATTCTAGCGTCATCTAATCATTGTTTTCAAATAATACCTGAAAACGTTGCTTCTCATTTTTCAAACACTTCCTGCCCAATAGGTGTGTATTTTTAAAGCAAATTTTTTCAAGCAGCCCCTGACCAATAGACGTGGCTTTTTAATGCAATTTTTTCCAAGCACCCCCAGACCAATAGGCGTGGATTTTTAATTCAATTTTTTCCAAGCACCCCCTGATCAATAGGCGTGCATATTTAATGCAATGTTTTCAAGCACCCCCTGAGCAATAGGCGTGGATTTTTAAAGCTAATTTTTTCAAGCACCCCCTGACCAATAAGCGTGGATTTTTAAAGCTAATTTTTTCAAGCACCCCCTGACCAATAGGCGTGGATTTTTAATGCAATTTTTGCCAAGCACCCCCAGACCAATAGGCGTGGATTTTTAATGCAATTTTTTCCAAGCACCCCCAGACCAATAGGCGTGGATTTTTAATGCAATTTTTTCCAAGCACCCCCCGACCAATAGGCGTGGATTTTTAATGCAATTTTTTCCAAGCACCCCCAGACCAATAGGCGTGGATTTTTAATGCAATTTTTCCCAAGCACCCCCAGACCAATAGGCGTGGATTTTTAATGCAATTTTTTCCAAGCACCCCCCGACCAATAGGCGTGGATTTTTAATGCAATTTTTTCCAAGCACCCCCAGACCAATAGGCGTGGATTTTAATGCAATTTTTTCCAAGCACCCCCAGACCAATAGGCGTGGATTTTTAATGCAATTTTTTCCAAGTACCCCCAGACCAATAGGCGTGGATTTTTAATGCAATTTTTTCCAAGCACCCCCAGACCAATAGGCGTGGATTTTTAATGCAATTTTTTCCAAGCAACCCCAGACCAATAGGCGTGGATTTTTAATGCAATTTTTTCCAAGCACCCCCAGACCAATAGGTGTGGATTTTTAATGCAATTTTTTCCAAGCACCCCCAGACCAATAGGCGTGGATTTTTAATGCAATTTTTTCCAAGCACCCCCAGACCAATAGGCGTGGATTTTTAATGCAATTTTTTCCAAGCACCCCCAGACCAATAGGCGTGGATTTTTAATGCAATTTTTTCCAAGCACCCCCAGACCAATAGGCGTGGATTTTTAATGAAATTTTTTCCAAGCACCCCCAGACCAATAGGCGTGGATTTTTAATGCAATTTTTTCCAAGCACCCCCAGACCAATAGGCGTGGATTTTTAATGCAATTTTTTCCAAGCACCCCCAGACCAATAGGCGTGGATTTTTAATGCAATTTTTTCCAAGCACCCCCAGACCAATAGGCGTGGATTTTTAATGCAATTTTTTCCAAGCACCCCCAGACCAATAGGCGTGGATTTTTAATGCAATTTTTCCAAGCACCCCCAGACCAATAGGCGTGGATTTTTAATGCAATTTTTTCCAAGCACCCCCAGACCAATAGGCGTGGATTTTTAATGCAATTTTTTCCAAGCACCCCCAGACCAATAGGCGTGGATTTTTAATGCAATTTTTTCCAAGCACCCCCAGACCAATAGGCGTGGATTTTTAATGCAATTTTTTCCAAGCACCCCCAGACCAATAGGCGTGGATTTTTAATGCAATTTTTTCCAAGCACCCCCAGACCAATAGGCGTGGATTTTTAATGCAATTTTTTCCAAGCACCCCCAGACCAATAGGCGTGGATTTTTAATGCAATTTTTTCCAAGCACCCCCAGACCAATAGGCGTGGATTTTTAATGCAATTTTTTCCAAGCACCCCCAGACCAATAGGCGTGGATTTTTAATGCAATTTTTTCCAAGCACCCCCAGACCAATAGGCGTGGATTTTTAATGCAATTTTTCCAAGCACCCCCAGACCAATAGGCGTGGATTTTTAATGCAATTTTTTCCCCCCAGACCAATAGGCGTGGATTTTTAATGCAATTTTTTCCAAGCACCCCAGACCAATAGGCGTGGATTTTTAATGAAATTTTTTCCAAGCACCCCCAGACCAATAGGCGTGGATTTTTAATGCAATTTTTTCCAAGCACCCCAGACCAATAGGCGTGGATTTTTAATGAAATTTTTTCCAAGCACCCCCAGACCAATAGGCGTGGATTTTTAATGCAATTTTTTCCAAGCACCCCCAGACCAATAGGCGTGGATTTTTAATGCAATTTTTTCCAAGCACCCCAGACCAATAGGCGTGGATTTTTAATGCAATTTTTTCCAAGCACCCCAGACCAATAGGCGTGGATTTTTAATGCAATTTTTCCAAGCACCCCAGACCAATAGGCGTGGATTTTTAATGAAATTTTTTCCAAGCACCCCCAGACCAATAGGCGTGGATTTTTAATGAAATTTTTTCCAAGCACCCCCAGACCAATAGGCGTGGATTTTTAATGCAATTTTTTCCAAGCACCCCAGACCAATAGGCGTGGATTTTTAATGAAATTTTTTCCAAGCACCCCCAGACCAATAGGCGTGGATTTTTAATGCAATTTTTTCCAAGCACCCCAGACCAATAGGCGTGGATTTTTAATGAAATTTTTTTCCAAGCACCCCCAGACCAATAGGCGTGGATTTTTAATGCAATTTTTTCCAAGCACCCCCAGACCAATAGGCGTGGATTTTTAATGCAATTTTTTCCAAGCACCCCCAGACCAATAGGCGTGGATTTTTAATGCAATTTTTTCCAAGCACCCCCAGACCAATAGGCGTGGATTTTTAATGCAATTTTTTCCAAGCAACCCCAGACCAATAGGCGTGGATTTTTTAATGCAATTTTTTTCCAAGCACCCCAGACCAATAGACGTGGATTTTTAATGAAATTTTTTCCAAGCACCCCCAGACCAATAGGCGTGGATTTTTAATGCAATTTTTTCCAAGCACCCCAGACCAATAGGCGTGGATTTTTAATGAAATTTTTTCCAAGCACCCCCAGACCAATA
>NW_027411866.1:236499569-236685339 GCF_047663935.1 Musca autumnalis | reverse complement strand
GTATTAGTATTAGTATTAGTATTAGTATTAGTATTAGTATTAGTATTAGTATTAGTATTAGTATTAGTATTAGTATTAGTATTAGTATTAGTATTAGTATTAGTATTAGTATTAGTATTAGTATTAGTATTAGTATTAGTATTAGTATTAGTATTAGTATTAGTATTAGTATTAGTATTAGTATTAGTATTAGTATTAGTATTAGTATTAGTATTAGTATTAGTATTAGTATTAGTATTAGTATTAGTATTAGTATTAGTATTAGTATTAGTATTAGTATTAGTATTAGTATTAGTATTAGTATTAGTATTAGTATTAGTATTAGTATTAGTATTAGTATTAGTATTAGTATTAGTATTAGTATTAGTATTAGTATTAGTATTAGTATTAGTATTAGTATTAGTATTAGTATTAGTATTAGTTTAGTATTATTTTTAGGCATTTGACGTGTCGTCATAGTCGCCTTATGCCGGACTCCAAAGATACCAGCTAAAAACCCATCTCGTTTCAACCCGTGGATATGAGACCACCTCGACGCCTCGTTAATCGATCCCCTGTTCGGTGTTTGTATGAACCAAATCTGCCACGATTTATGCCTGCGCCCAGGCCCCGCTTTCTTAAACTCTCTCGTCAAGATATTTTTATACCCTCCACCATAATATGGAGGGTATAATTAAATTTGTCGTTTCGTTTGTGACACAACGAATATTCATCGGAGACCCTATAAAGTATATATTTATTCTTGATCAGGGTAAAACTGTAAGTCTATTACAGCCATGTCGGTCCGTCCGTCGGTCTGTTGAAATCAAGACACAGCTCGAAGTTTTGTAATTTGGTATAGAAGTTTCCATTACTCCTAGGATGTTTGGTATTGTAAATGGGCTATATCGGTCCACTTTTGATATAGCCCCATAGAACGGTACCACCCGATTTTCGGTATTTTGACATTTCCTACTTAGTCCTCGTTAGGGGTATAAAACTTTTCCCCAGAATTTTGTCGGTATAGGCCCACGACTTCATATAGCCCCCATAGAAAGGTACCTCTCGATTTGCGGTATTTTAAAGGTTGTGGCCTTAATATTCCTCAAAAATGGCTGAAATTAGGTATTTAGTCTTCATTAGGGGTAAAAATGTCCACGGCTTCATTTAGCCCCCATAGAACGGTACCTCCCGATTTTCGGTATTTTGAAGGTTGTGGCCTCAATAATCCTCCAAAATGTCTGAAATTTGGCTGAAGTTTGGAATTTGATCTTCGTTGGGGGTATTCAACTTTCTCCTCTAAATATGTCGGTATAGGTCCACGCTTTCATGTAGCCCCATAGAACGGCACATCTCAGTTTGCGGCCTCAATATTCCACCAAAATTTCTGAAATTTGGTATTTAGTCGTTGTTGGGAGTCAAAACTTTCCACCTGAAATTTGTAGGTAAAGGTCCACGCCTTCATATTGCCCCCATAGCAGTGTACTTCCCGATTTTCGGTATTTTGAAAGTTGTGGCCTCAATATTCCACAATGGCTGAATTTGGTATTTAGTCTTCGTTGGGGTATTACTTTCTCCTCTAAATATGTCGGTATAGGTCCACGCTTTCATGTAGCCCCTATAGAACGGTACATTCCAATTTTCGGAAGCCACATTGTTTTTAGTCTTCTTCATAAATGAAAGGAAACTAATTGTTCAGTTTCACTTCAATACAATTCGTGGTGGAGGGTATAACAAGTTCGGCAGAGCCGAACTTAATGTCGTTCTTACTTGTTTCTTTTCACGTTAGTACAGTTTCAGCAAAAGCTCTTTATCAGCTCCCAGCGCTAGTGAAGAACCAATCTCTGCTTTTAACTTATTACGTCTATTTTCCCAACGTTCACATTGGAAGAATGTATGTTCAGCATTATCAAGAGATTCTTCTTCGTCTTCATAGATACAGTACGGCGAGCTGCATTTCTCCATGTAGAACAAGTACTTTCGGAAGTAACCGTGTTCGGATAGTATATGTGTAAGGCAATAACTTACCCGTCCTTGGTTCCTGTTGTGAAAATTTTGAATTTCTGGAATCAGCTTGTATGTCCATCTGCCTTTTGCATCGTTTGTCCTTCGGCGTTGCCAAATCTCCCTTGTTTCATGGCTTATCGGTGACATCGGCTTGGAAGATATAACAATTTCCAATATGGGCGTGAATACCTTCGTTCGTTCCATTGCCTATATGTCTATAGGACTCATAAGAGCTATTACAAGAATTGGTTCTGAGGATACTTTGTGATAACGCCGAAGTCACTCGGAGCGCAGCTATTCTTTGAACTGACAGTATTTTTTGCTGGAGTCTGTTTTTTAACGTTGGTGCCCAGATATCTGAGTGCACGTGTGCTGCTAGGCAGGGGGTAGCCAATATTTGTCATCAATATACTGAGTTGCCCTGTGTCGTGTCTAGGTTTCATTCCTAAGTAGTATAGCCATGTCCAAGAATGTATATAGTATATAATTCGATTTCGATAGATGTGTTCATGTGTCGCTTTGTAAGCAGCAGATCTCCTGTTTTTTGCATCGCAAACTTTTTGTGCGAATTATTGTTTGCCGAAGCTTCTGTTGGGCTTCTTCAGTGCTTCTCGCTTTGATCACAGCCGCAATGTCATCGGCGTACCAGATTCCACAGAACCGATCCCAATATTTATCCTAGTGCAGCACCGGTCCAGAATTCCGAATATAACCTATAAACTATATATTCGTAGATATCGAAAACATCTTCCCTTTGCGCTTAGGCTTTCGATACAAATGTTTTCCTTATACTAAAATCCTTTTGAATAACCCTTTATAGCAACAACGGCGACCCATGAATATTGTATGCATCCGTATGCATTTCTAAATGCTTACACCGAAGGGGCCATAAAGTACGCCAGTAGAAAGAAAAGGAATGGCAAGCGGAAGCATTGCCTGTGCGGTGTTTGTTTATCAAACAAATCTGTTCATTTACAGTTAACGGTTGAAACCTGCAGATTACACCAAAAAAAGCCAATGAATGGCGCTATGGAAGTGATTTAGTGGCATAGGATTTGTTTGTGGTAATGGTGAAAGCAAAAAAAAAAACTGGGAAGGGATTTTGCATATTTTGAGTAAGGTTATGTTGGCCTATACCGATATTGATTACTTACTTACCTTGTGGCTTAACCTTTTTTGATAAGCGATTAAAATATATATTTTTAATTTTTAGAGAGAATGTGATCAACAATTGTGTAAATTAATGGAGCTCTTTATACCCTATACAGACTCAACTTTTTATAATCAAAATAAATTTCTCTAAGGGCTGAGTCGATCTGGCAATGAGTGTCCCTTCGTCATTCCATCTGTCAGTTTGCGCATTTCGACTCTACAGGTCGAAGTTTTCATCATATCGGATGACGTCTCAATGAAGAAAAAATTGTCTGATTAGAGGAGGAGACGTGCCGCGTCATGAGTAGTGGGTTGAAAAGTTAAGACAAAACGAGCGTAGTTGAGACATAACTGGTTAGTCGAGGCAACTGACGCTCCTCAACTGCGATAGATGGAGGATGTACACCGAGGACCGCATTCAAACGATAGTTGTTTATGCACAAAGGACTCGGTGGGCTTTTATTTCTAATGGTAATCCAAAAGTCTCCACTACACAACAATATTCATTTTGAACGTTATTGGAACTTCAAATATCTATTTTGATTATAATACGTAGCTTATTTTAAATATAGGAAGAATTTTATCTTCCTTACCATATATTTTTTCGAAAGCTTCATTTTAAATAATTTTTTCAGTGACCCACTGAAAAAATAATTAATATAATTAAATTATCTTACTTTTATCCGAAATAAAGAACTGCATTGTCGCACACAATACGGGGTTTCGGTGGAAATTCATTATCCTAATAATAAAAGAACAACTACAACACTTAATACAACAATATGAATTCTGGCAATTTTTCAATATTCTGCATAAAATTATGGAAAGAAGATAAAAGTGCAACAAAATTATTTCAGCCGAAATAAAATGTATGAATCATTTATTTTCGCATATAAAGTAAAATTAATATTAAAGTAGTTATTATGAGAGGATATAATGCACACTCATCTCAATATGTATAAATGTTGATTTTGTATTTATTTTTAAATCCTTGTCCGGCTGGGGTTTTTTTAATCGTTTCTTAATTGTTTATTTTATTACTCAATATCTTTACTATTGGGTTGAAGTAGGGGATGAGAGATAACAAGGAACGGTCCTGACAGGCTTTAAAATGGCAAAGTCCAGGATTTATCTCCGTCCCTCTCTCATCTCAAGTGGACACTGACCTCACTGTGGTGTCACCTGGGGAACTGCCTTTAACCCCCGTTAAAGGTAGTGAGCTAACATGTGCCACGCGTTCACCCACAAGAACGTTAAAAACATGGGTTTGGGCGTCGGGGTAGTAACCCTCTCCTAGAAAAAACAGCCTACTATGAAAAAAGAAAAGAAAAACAAATCCCTCTAAAGTTGACGACTCCCGCAAACGTTTTAAGGACCATGATCTGCGAATCTGCACCTGGAATGTTCGCACACTTTATAGAGAAGGTGCAGTTTACGCATTGGTAGATGTACTTGAAAAGTACAAGGCCGACATTACTGACATACAGGAAATACGATGGAATGGAAAAGGCTTCACAACAACACCTAAAGGTGAAGCACTGCATTATACCTGCCATGACATAAAGCATGAGTTTGGTTGTGGACTTGTAGTTGGTCGGAGGTTAAAACACCTGGTCTCCAGCTTCACACCCGTGAATGAAAGACTTGCTACAATTCGAATAAAAGCAAAATTCTTCAACATCAGCTTTATTTGCGCTCATGCTCCCACTGAAGTCAGGGACGAACAGACCAAAGATATATTTTACGATCGCCTAGAAGAAACTTATGACCATTGCCCTGCCCATGACATTAAAATTATACTAGGCAATTTTAATGTCAAAATTGGAAAGGAGAATATCTTTGGCCCAACAGTCGGGAAATTCAGTCTCCTCAGTGAAACATCTGACAATGGAATGAGACTGATAGACTTTGCAGCTGCAAGAAACATGGTAGTTAGCAGTACCAGATTTAAGCATCTTGATATTCATAAGGGCACCTGGCTGTCGCCAGATCAAAGAACAAGAAATCAAATTCATCACGTTGTAATAGATGGAACACATGCATCAAGCGTACGATCGTTCCGAGGTTCAAACATAGACTCGGGCCACTACCTTGTTGCAGCAAAGGTACGTACCATATTAAACGTATCAAACAAAGTGCGAAGAGACACAACACGGAAGATGGACATCGGTAAGCTGCAATCACAACAGATAGCCACAGCATATTCCACTCAACTGTCCCAAATGCTTAATCAAAGCACTCCTCGTCCCGATAACATATCAGGACAATGGCAAAACATTGCCCACTCCATGCAAACAGCCGCAAAATCAGTACTTGGATACCAGAGACCTCCACTAAGGAATCCATGGTATGACCAGGAGTGTCGTGCTGCTACCGAAGAGAAAAATGCGGCTACGTTCAAAGGTATTCCAAGCAATGTCTGAATTTGGTATCCCCGCAAAGCTCATTCGGCTTTGTAAAATGACTCTAACTGACACAAGATCTTCAGTTAAAATAGGAAAGAACCTCTCCGAAGAGTTTTGTACCAAAAGAGGTTTCAATATGGAGACCGCCTTTCGTGTGATCTTTTCAATATCCTGCTAGAAAAGGTTATACGAGAGGCAAACGTCAAAAGAAGTGGCACAATCTACACCAATAGCCACATGTTACTTGCTTATGCTGATAATATAGATATCATTGGACGATCAGTAAAAGAAGTAACCGATACCTTTATGCAGGTCGAAGGAGAATTTGCTAAAGTGGGTCTGGCGGTAAACGACGAGAAGACCAAGCTAATGGTGTGGACGCGCAATGCGTCCATTGAGGTCGGACCAACTGTTGAAGTGGGTTCCTAATATTTTGAGGTAGTAAAAGACTTCGTATGCCTCGGCACCACCATAAACACAACAAACAACATCAGTTTTGAAATAAGAAGAAGAATTGTATTGGTCAACAGATGCTACTTTGGCTTAAGTAAGCACTTTAAAAAACAAAGCCACATCTCGTCAAACAAAAATAACGATCTACAAAACACTGATACTACCCGTGCTGATGTATGGTTCCGAAGCCTGGGTACTTGCGCAAGTAGATAAGGCAGTGTTTTGCGTGTTTGAGAGAAAAATTCTTCAAAAGATCTACGGACCAATATGCGTTGACGGTGAATATCGACGTCGTATGAACCACTAGCTGTATCTGCTATATAACGACATCAATATAGTTAATCGTATCGAGATGCAGCGATTGCGTTGGCTAGGCCATATAATAAGAATGAGCGATGATGAACCCGCTAAAAAGGCGTATAAATTCGGGCCACATGGTGGTGCACGCAGAATTGGCAGGCCAAAGAATAGTTGGCGCAAACAAGTGGATGAAGAGATGACAAGGCGCGGTATTCCAGAAAGCGAAGAACTAAACAGAGAGAAGTGGAGATCTTTTCTTAGTTTGGTCTATGGAACAAATGTTCTGTAATGGGCCAGCTAAGTTAGTAAAGTAATACGATGTGCCAAGTTTGGACCAAATCGTTGGCACCCATCGAGAGTTATCTTTACACCATTTTACAGAAAAATTTTGAACTTTTGTGGTGGAGGTACCTTAATGAGTGGAGTGAAGTATGGAAAAAATATTGCGATACCCAAAATTTCAGCCAGGCAGACAGACGGACGGACATGGCTAAATCGACTCCAAATTGTCTGAAACGAATTTCGTCCAATCATACTTGTGGTCTAAAACAGTTATTTGGATGAGGCACATTTTTGGCCGTATCAAAGTGTATATACCCTTTTAGCTTAAATGCTGAGGGTATAATAATAATATATCCAATGTTTAGCAGCTCTGTAGGTCGCAATAATAATGGACCACAACATTTGGGTGAAAATTGTGAAAAATGTTAATATACAGCATATATCTTAATTTCTGGAAGAGACATTCCGGGCAAGTTAGGAACGCTTGACCTTTCTATTGACGTCAATTGTGTTGGTGTACATGATAAGATAACAGCCTAATAAACCCAGTTATTTGTTTGTAGTGTAATCATAAGTACACTAGAGGTCGTAATTATAGCTCAATAATCACGAAATTTTGCACGAGGTAAGAGTTTAGGTAGAAGAAGATGACTAAAATTTTGGATGATAATCTGATATTATTTAGCGGGTGGACCATTACTTTTGTATGAAAAATAAAAAAAAAAAATATTTTTGGTCTATATTTTATTTCCTGGAGGGCATATACCGGCAACGTAGCCTGCATATGGAAAAAGATCTACTGACCTTTCTCACTGATGCCAATTGCAATAACGTGTCTGCTAGATAACGGGCCTACTGCCTAATATATAATGGGTTTTGTGTAGAAAACCACTTTTTCCCATTCCCAGTTTTTTTTCATTATTGCGAATTACATGGTGCTCTAGCAAAACGAGTCCCCAGCCAGGCAACATCAAATTTTCAACGGAGGCAAAATGTTGGCGACATTTTCTGAGTATTTCAGCCATGTAAAACTTCTCTACAAATGGTGTCTCAGGACACGCCGTTCGGACTCGGAGATAAGCTGTGGGTCCAATATCATTGAGCAAATATAAATCGGGGTACACTCACTCATTGATATAAGAGAAGTCTCCCTTGTCCCTTCTGGGATATTTTTGAAATAATTATAATATGGGACACTGTGCGACAACAACAAAAAAATGACAAGGAAAACTGAGTAGATTATGAAAGTAGAGCTAAAAATATGAGACACGTGTATCGGCGTTTTTCGGGTTTACATCGGAAAGTAACCAAAGTAGGCGGGGAAGGTTCCGCCCCTTTCAAGCCTTTTTCGAAATATTCGAGTTAAGATATCTTGGAATCCTTGTATTTTAGGTATACAGTGTCTTTGGCAACTTTACAGAGGAGGTCGTGGGCAATATTTTTCTTAAAAAGTTTAACCCTCATGCGGTTCATCAAAAGGGTCTTTTTGGTCCTTTTTTCGAAAATCTTTCAAAACCTCCTGTAAAATATGATCACATCAAATCCAAATATTCTACAAAATTGTTCGTCATAAAATTTTACTATAGGTCTCAGCATACACTAAATCTGTAAATCTTATCTAGACGGCAGAAATCTGCAAAAATGAAAAACACGTTTTATGGTTAAAGTCGGACTTCATCTGAGTTTATTCAAAATTGTATAACAAAACATAATTTTAGAGGGATGACGTCAAAGACAAAAATATTCTTCGTAAAATTTTACTATGGGTCACCAAAGAAATGAAATGCCTATTTACATTATATATCATAAAAATATCAGTATCAATTTCGCTGAAAAAATATGAAAATATTTCCCAATTTTTTTGATGAAAAATTGTTCCTTCTCTTTTCGAGTTTATACATGAAAGTAATATGAAACTTGGTTATAGGTGAAGAGTGTCAATAGATGAAAAATTCTACACAAAATTTCACTATTAGTTTCAGAATAAACCATATCACTGTGCGACATTTTTGAGGTGATCTTGTGCAAACAATTCGAACTGAGGATTTTTTGAAAGTACAGACCCAAACGACAAGAAACCCTAGTTGGGTTTTGTTGTGCCAGATCCAGCTCGGATTTTATGGCCCATCTAAACATGGTTAAATATTGAGTTTTTAAAGAAATTCGGGGCTATATCTCTGAAACCAATGCTAATCTTCTTCTGACCTCTGAAGCAAATTTGTAGATAAGGACAAGAATAAAATATTTGGAGAAAAAATGAACTCGAACAAGTAAAAAAGTGTCAGTCGGCTTTGCCGACAGATATATACCCTCACCCAATGTGAAGCGAATTTTTTACCTCCGGACAGATCGAATGTATTTCAGGTCTCTTCAGAATTCGGTGGCCCTTTTTGGACATTTAAACTTGCCGACAACAATGTGGAATAGGAATTAACTGCACGATGACACAAATGTTGAACTTTTGTAGGGCAGGTAGCCTTAGGGAGGACCGATATGGGCCATTTTAGAAGTTAAACTAAATTTTGATAAAATATTAGGAGATCCAAAATTTGGACCAAATTGGTTGCCCCTTTCAAGTGATATCGTCCTAGCATTTAACTGACATTTTTTAAATATTGCGGAGAAGTACCGAAAGTTTTGGACCGGTATTGCCCATGTAACTAAGTTTGGATATAATATGACGAAGACCAAATTTTCGAGAGCTATCGTGTTCTCCGACCGCCACATATGGTGACATAGGGGTTTCTACACCTTTCGCTCTGTTTTCCCAAGAAATATGGACTTGCCCATGAAAAAACTTTTACCGTCGTAATGGAGGTAGCGAATGCAAATCGCTTCAACAAAAATCAAACTGATTCGAGAGCAGGTCTTAAAGTGAACTTATCCGAAATTTTGTGTGGGAGGTACCAGAAAAAGTAGACAAATATAGTCCATATTCAATCCTGATCTATATCTGGTAGATATATTAGGATGTGCAAAGTATGGATTACATCGGTCACTCCCTTCAAGAGTTATCGTGCGCAAAATTTTTCCGAACATTTTTGAAGTTTTGTGGGGGAGGTACCTGAAAGAGTGGACTGATATAGCCCATCTTCGAATTTAAACTATGTTTTGATAAAATATTACGAAGGCCAACTTTTGGACCGAATCGACAGATCCGTTCGAGAGCTATCTTGTGCTCCAACCACTACACAAGGTGCCATAGGGGCTTTTGGCACCTTTCCGGCCATTTTCTCAGGAAGTATGGACTTGCCCCTGATGAAACTTGTACCGTCGTATGGCCCCTGATGAAACTTGTACCGTCAAAGCGATTCGAGAGCAGGTCCTAAACTGAACATGTCCGAAATTTTGTGTGGAAGGTACGAAGGAATGGGCCGATTGAGTCCATATTGGAACATCATCTAAGTCTGGTAGAAATTTCACAATGTGCAAAGTATGGACCAAATCGGTTACTCCCTTCAAGACTTATCGTGCCCACAAATGTTCCGAACATTTTGGAACTTTTGTGGGGGAGGTACCGCAAGGAGTGGACCGATATAGCTCATCTTCGAGCTTAAACTAAGTTTGGACAAAATATTACGAAAGCCAAAATTTGAACCGAATCGGTTTATCCGTTCTAGAGTTATAGTGCGCACCAGCCAGCCAGACAGACAGACAGACGGACGGACGGACATTGCTAAATCAACTCCAAATTGTCTGAAACAAATTTCGTCCAAAGATACTTGGGGTCTAAAACCATTATTTCGATGAGGCACATTTTGCCCGTATGAAAGTGTATATCAGGAATATTGTCAATTATTTCATATTCCATTTCAGAAAAAACGGATAATTTTTTTTTCGCGCTACATCAACGATTTTTGATATGTAGGTTAAGAAAAAATTCTTAGTACGAATCTGGTCGCGAGCCAATTTTTGGTTGTTGCGGACAAAAGTTATGGCGCTTTTATTTCGCTTTTTAAGAAAGAAAATATTATAAAAACGCTAATTATTTTAATAAGCACAATTGTTACAAAAAAGTTCTCTCGAAGTGACTTCAGCGAGTAGATTGCATAATACCTGCAAAATGTTACACAGAATTCGCGGAATGTACATAAAATTGATAAATTATTGAATATATGTAAGTCAATTTTTTTCAAAATTAAGGCCAATTTAGTGGTCATAAAATTACATAAAAATTTGTTGTGGATCTAAACTTCACGGCAAATCAAATGAGACTACAATCGTACAGATTGGTGTTTTAGTTTTGATGTTACAGCCAAAATAAGCATATATTTTGGTCAAAAAAGAATTTTTTATTTGACAAAATATTTTTTCACATGCATTATGTAGTAGAAAATATTGGAAAAATCTATAGAAATATTTCCTTCGTTTTGCTTAAATCTCCCAATAAAATAGACGGATTTTGCTTTATTGACATTCATATTAAAGCTTTCCCATTAGGGAAGGTAATTGGGTTGAGGAGGATATATCTCAAAGCTTTTGAAATGGAAATAGAGGTCAAATAACCCATTTTAATTTATATGCATTTTAAAATACGTGTAAATCGCGTAATTATTAAAATCATTTTGTCCGCATGTGATTTTCATGTACAGCAAGGCCATATCTTTTAATTTATATATATTTTTCGAAATTTACATTGAAGGCTAAGATGTAGCATCGGCTGCATCCTAGCATTAAAAAACCTATAAAATATCTCTAATTTGCGCAAAGTGCATACAATTTTTGTCCGCATCCGATTTCAGTGTTCACCATGAAAATCTATATCGATATATATCTATTTCAAGGCGAGCAATCAAGAACCGTGGATGTAGCATCACACACTATTTTTTGAGATAAAATTAATGTAGCTCCCTTATAAGTGAAGTTTTCAAATCTCTGTTTCCGCTAAAATGAAGATGCTGCACTAGTCTTTTCATTGCAGTGGAAACGATCCGCAGAAAACGCGATAAAATACGCGATATTTTCAAAAACAATTTTAGGTGATTTTTCTACTTTGGAATTTCTCGTAACTCGCGTTTTAGTAGATGGATTTTCACGAGGAATGATTTATTGGATCAGGAACGTAAAAAACTAAAATGTGCAATCAAGTACGAGGAAATCGAATAACAACTGTTAAAATTAGGGCCGAAAAATATGATTTTTAAAAAAATGTTCACACAAAATTTTCGAATTTGAATGCAGATTTCTATGAAGCTGTGCAGACTACATTCACAATATTCCTATCAAATAATTTAGAATCGCAAGTACTACAATCCTATATATGGTTTTTATAAAAACCTGTTTGCGGAATGAAATTAGAGGAAAATTTCAAAAAACACTGTAAATCTGGCTTCAAAATGTCAGCATCATTTAATGGTAGAAGCAGACGAAATTTTGAAAAGTAATACATTAGTGAGATGATCCTTATTTAGTTTGCTGCTGCTTTTACTTTGACAGGAAACTCGAGAGAAGTGTGGTTTACTCACAAAGAGATAACAAAAAAAGACATGGTGGCTTCAACCCATTTTCACAAATTTTTTAACATAAATATAGCCACAGCTTCCTTGCAAATTATCTTTTAAGGCCAATATTTTTTGCCACGTCCAAAAACATTTCATTTTATCCAAAAGTATTTAATTTTTATAATATACAATCACGAGTCGCGTGTTCTAAAAGGGTAAACCTTGGCTTCAGCTATGTTAAATTTTCAAAAATATTGGTGATATACCCTTTCTAGCCTAAAGGCTGAGGGTATAAAAACTACATTTATTGCCTCAAATTTCAAAATATATGCAAAAATTCCAAAATTTTTATACATTTCGCACCGTATCTCCAAAACCGTTAATTTTTTCTGAATATTTTCATTTACAAAAATGTCATTGTTGTAAAATGCCTCTATGCATTAATAATATTAATAATATTAATAAAAATGTCAATAAAGTAGTGAAATCCGAAATGCGAGAATAAACTGTTGGTGTGAACTGTGTTTGAAATACGTGTTGTAAAAGATATGATGCAAAATACATGAAGTAAGCATTTTAGAGTTTCAGAATGTTCTAAAGAATTGTTGAGAACTTTATTTGGAAGATTTTTGCAAAAGGTTACTTGGTGCAACTCCTAATAGTTTAGCCGATAGTGACCAAAATGGTTTCTTCAAAAGATAAGTTCTACTAGTTTAGGGCCACAATATTACTAAAGACAGCAAGGCCAAATTCTTATTCGTTTCTGAGATAAAGGCCTGATAAATGCAAAAAAGTGTAGATTTAGCCCGGTTTAGATGAGGCCATAAAATCCGAACTGGATCTGACAGGACAAAACCCTACTAGGGTTTTTGTAGTCTAAATATGTACTTTCAAAAAATGCATACTAGAAGTTGTTTGCATTTTTAGTGTTGCATAGTGCATATCTAGCTATACTATTTCCTTAAAAAAATTAGATTACAAATTTATATATATTTGGATGAAATTATATGTTTTAATTTTGGACTGTTAATTTTACATAATTCAATACTGGATCAAAATCTAGCAAAATCCTTTATCGCATGGTCGGCCCGTCCGACTATAGCCTTGGCTTACTTGTTTTTAATTGTTTATTTTATTACTCCGGAATGTATTTTAAGCGTAAAATCCAATTTATGAAATTCACATTTATTTTTTTTTCCTTTCATACATTTCCAGATGATGATTATGGCCAAAAGACTGTCTCCGTTTTAGTGGATGGTATTGAAACTGATTTGGAAATAATTGATCATCCAGCATGTGAAATGTCGGTAAGTCGTGTGTCGTACAGCAAGAAACGAACTTATTGCTAATGCTCATTACCATCATGGACATCTCATTACATTATCATTTCATTAAGAATATTAAACCAGCCAATCATGAATGCATGTTGTTCCATGTAGTACCCTTAGAATATGAAGGTAATACTATTGCCTAGGTCAAGTTTGTACTTGGCTAATTGCCATTGCCAGTAGAAATTGCAAATGATAGATAAAAATAGGTAACTTGTGACAAGTAACGGTAAAGAAAAGTGATGACAGAAGCCAACCAACAATCGATTTGGCAAGTGAAATACACTTCTACAATACAGCAATGTCAAATTGCTGATGACATAGTTTTTTTTTTCTCTTTCATTGTCAGCCTTTCTTCGTTGGTTACCTTTTTAACGATTATGATTAATAAACAAAATTAATGTTTAACAAACACAAAAGAAAGAACATTTGTTGTACCTTGCCAAGTTTGTGTACAAACATAATAAATTTTCAGAGACAGTGTTCACAACGGATGTTATTGCTGTAAATATAAAATATTCACCATCACGATGAACAGGGCGACATTTATTTTCAACATAACAATAAAAATCGAGCAGATTTTTTATTTCCAATTTTAAAATAAATGTTTTAAATTAAAAAATAAATTGGGGTGGCGGTTTATAATATTTTCCCCTTTGGACATACAATTTAGTGTACGATTCGTATTCCAAGAAACAACTCATTTGAGCGTTCTTGTCGATCCATTGGTCCCTAATACACCAAAACTCAACACTTGAACTAAACGTCAGAAATAGGTAAATTCATTTTCTGATTCACTGATAAATTCTCCCAAAATATTCCCTTTTGTGACACCGCCACCGAACAAATGACAATGTCAGTTGTGACGCTTTACAACAAAAACAATGTAATCGAGTGCAAAGAGGAATAGACTTGTGGTCTTAGTGCCTAAAAGACTTAACCATAGGGATATATAAACAAGGATATGTTTTTCCGGCTTAACTGAAGTGGGAGGCTTGGATTTTGTATTCAAGTAGAGAGAGGAAGCGACTGAACGTCTGTGGTGATGCTTTACATCGATCAAAGTTGTAACTAAGAAAGTGACTATGATGTGGGCCACAAATACAAATCAGCTGGACGCACCCAAGACACTATTAACTCTCGATCCCGAATACTGTGAAGCTCAATTATATCTCCTTATAATGTTCCGCGAAGGACACTATCGAGAATCCTTTGGGAAAGAGTGAGTTCACTAATCATCGCTTGAGAGATCTACCTAACCCTTCTGAAAGGACGTTCCCAGACGACATCACTGCTGCAGGCACTCGCCATATAGTTCTTGGTCGAAAGCCCGAAATGAGGCCGTTCAAACCTTCAGATGTCGATCATCAGCATGGTTTTTGTAAGCCGCACAGCCCTAAACGCTATCTCCACAAGATTTACCAACCACTTCACACTATTTGAGGACATCGATCAGACTACCCTCCAGATAAATATGACATCTTAAAATGTTGAGAACAAGATGTCGAATCCCCGTAGAGTGAAACTGGGAATTCACCAAGGTGGGGTCATATGGGGGCAGTCGCAGATGCCATAAAAATATCGGAGAGCATACCCATCTATAGCACCCGAAGAACGGTAGCTGTCACGATAAACCCGAATTGTTTTGGCTCAACTACGCTCGGAATGGCGAAGCCGTCTAAATTGCTATAGGGCAATCATTGATGGCAGCAATCAACACATATGCCAAACATGCAGTGCAGGCCCGAAGGATACGCTTCCAAAACTCATTCCTTGACATGGAGATAGAGCCAGTACCAGGATAGAACTCTAAATTATTGCACAGATGTGTCTTTTGCCGAAGTAGTACTTTTAGCTAAATTGTAAATTTGGATTTTTGATTTCAGAGGATAGATAAAATCCTTGCAAATAACTGTATAAACTGTTATTTTTGGTAAGTCTGATTATAACGGTACCTCCCTATTGAAGGTTATTTGTGTCGTTGTGTAGGTTTCTTCCCATCACAATACATTGATCATTGCAATCCCCTGCGGCAACAATAGAATTTCTATACCCTACACTACTATGTGGGGAGGGTATTATAAGTTAGCTTTGGCTTAAAAGTTTATTACGCATCGAAATAATGGTCGCAGATCTATACCTACATATACCAAAATGAATGTCTCGACGAGCTGAGTCGATCAGGCTATGCCTGTCCGTTCGTCCTTCTGTCCGTCTGTCCATCTAAACCTTGCAATCACACTACAGGTCGCAATTTTGATCGGATCGTCACGAAATTTTGGAGATTCTGGAGGGAAAGAAGCCTATTGATTTTGGTGATGGTGGGATCATATTCAGGGTTCGGAATGGGCAAAACAACTTTTGTGAGGAAAAGAACAAGGTTTTATTCTTATTCGAATATATCCGATTCTATTAAGAGCCTGGCTATGAAAGTAGATTATCTCACCTTTACAATGATGCAAAGTGGGTTGATGTAGGTGGTTAAACGACGGAAATATCGCAATAGTCGGTAATACACATTCCATTTTTCTTTTTTTTCTTGTAAACAGATCACCATTTTGATTGGATTGTCACGAAATTTTGGTGGATGGAGAGTGGAGAGAATGAAGGTTTTGATTTTATTGAGGTCATATAATAATCAGGGGTCGGAATAGACAAACAGATACTGTGGAGAAAAAATCTATGCAAATATTTCCGCTTCTAGTAGGGGTATTCCAAAAGCAAATCCTCTCAATGGAAGAAGAAAAGTTCGGCTTTGCAAAGATGCAAACTAGGATGGCGTAGGTGGTCACACAATGCAGATATGAAAATAGTCGATAAGACTAAGGGAATACAAAAACAAAGGCTATCAAGTAAAAAAGTATCAGTCGGTTTGGCCGACAGAGTTATACCCTCAGCCTCGAATCTAAAGAAAAGAAGCAACACATAATACTTCTGACGTCTATACAACATGATGTACAACGTTTGGACCAAATTGTTTTCTCCCTTCGAGGGTTATCTTACGTACTATCCAGTTTAGTTGGTGCCGACTGGCTTTTTTGGAGCTTTTCGGCCATTACCTCAAGAAGTAAAGACTTGCCCCTGAAAAAAACATGTACCATCGTAATGACGAATGCGAATACAAGTTGTTATAACAAAAACCAAAGGGATAGGGGTATTTTAATCTTTTCGGACTATTTCCTCAGGAAGTATGGACTTTCCCCCGGAAAAAACGTGGTAGCGAATACAAGTTGTTACAAAAAACCATATGAGAGCAGTCCTTAAACTGCACTCTTCACTCGAAGGACTGGACCTATATAAAGTATGGACCATACGGATCGGATACTACCTTCGAGAGTTATTACATAATTACCTGGCTCCTTGCAGAACATTTGTTCCATAGGCCGAACTAAGAAAATATCTCTATTTCTCTCTGTTTATTGCTTCGCTTTCTGGAATACCGCCCCTATTCTATTCCTTGGCCTGCCAGTTCTGCGTGCACCGCCAAGCGTCCCGTATTTATACGCCGTTTCAGCGGGTTCATTATCGCGCATTCTTATGATATGGCCTAGCCATCGCAATCGTTGCATCTCGGTACGTTTAACTATATTGTCGTTGTATAGCAGATACAGCTCGTGGTTCATGCGACGTCGATATTCACCATCAACGTAGATTGATCCGTAGATATTTCGAAGAATTTTTCTCTCAAACACACCAAACACTGTCATGTCTGCTTTGGCAAGTGCCCAGGCTTCGGAACCATATATCAGCATATATAGTATCAGTGTTTTGTAAAGCGTTATTTTTGTTTGACGAGATGTGGCTTTATTCTTTAACTGATTACTTAGCCCAAAGTAGCATCTGTTGGCCAACACTACTCTTCTTCGTATTTCACAACTGATGTCGTTTGTTGTGTTTACAGCGATGCCGAGCTAGACGAAGTCTTTTACTACCTCAAAATTATAGGAACCAACTTTAACAGTTGGTCCGAGCTCTATGGACGCATTGCGCGTCGACACCATTAACTTGGTCTTACCGCCGTTTACCGCTAGACCCGCTTTAGCATATTCTTCTTCGACTTTCATAAAGGTATCAGTAACTTATTTTACTGATCGTCCCATGATGTCTATATCATCAGCACACAGTGGATCCACCCATTGGCCAAAAATTAAAAAATTAATGTCAAAATTTTGGTACAACATCTGGCAACTCTGACAGCTATGACATGGATCTTTTTAAAAATATATTAGTTTTTATTTCATTCGAAAGCGATCTTCTTAAGAATAGCTTCAAAAGTTGGAACATTTGACTAATATTTTTTTGTTGTGAGTACAACCTATATTTTAAGTGCAAGTAAATATATTCAAAATATCTCGAAACTAATACGTATAGCAAAATATTATAGTGGATTCTTAAGGAGGAGGTAACAGCCTAATTTTCATTAACAAATATTGTTTTACCGTGTTGTGGAATTCTAGTTAGCTGCATATTTTCTTAGAGTATTTTGTAATGCCAATTCGATCATATACTTACATTTGACCTAAGGTTTTAGTCATGATGCCCACCAGTGCCCACCTCGGCAATAATTTTCCAAAGTAGGTCATGGGTTTAAGATTATTCAGTATTAAAATCAGCTGCCATCTAGTGCCAGACTATAAATGGTGGGCCGCTGACTAAAGCTGCCCTAGAATAGGGTTTCTATGGATATAATAGCGTATAACTCTGTTATCTGACCACGTACATAAACATAATTGGTATCAGTGGCAAGATGAAGAAATCTTACGTTGGCGGTACGTGCCTTCCACAAAGAACGCTATAAGATCTATATTACCAATTTTATCAATTTTCAGACAAAAATTTTGATTTTTTAATCCGCAAAATTGGTTGATATGGATATGTTGTTTTGGAGATTGTTTTGTTTCCCCAAGCCTATTTTTGCATCATAAGATAATCGGACCTTTGTTCATGTCATTTTGTATGAACAGCATAAAACAATTCTTATCGTATACCCCCTCCAGAGGGGGAAGGGGGAGAATGTTACGCTCATGGTTTCTTAAAACACTCTTCGCAGCAGCACAAAGCTGTAAGCGGCGCATTGGCTTGATTTTTACACTCTAAATATTTTTGGCCACTTTTTCCATACAAGTGGATCCACTGTGCAGCACAAGTAACATGTAGCTATTGGTGTAGATTGTGCCACTTCGTTTGCCTCTCGTATAACCTTTTCTAGCAGGATGATGAAAAGATCACACGAAAAGCTGTCACCTTGCCTGAAACCTCTTTTAGTACAAAACTCTTTGCCTCTTTCCCTATTTTAACTGAAGATCTTGTGTCAGTTAGAGTCATTTTACAAAGCCGAATGAGATTTGCGGGGATACCAAATTCAGACATGACTTGGAATACCTTTGTCGATCTGCATCTCTTGGGTCTTCTCCAGGATTTGCGCAGGTTAAAAATCTGGTCAATGGCGGACTTGCCAGGCCTAAAGCCGCATTGGTATGGTCCAAATATTTCGCTGACCATGGGCTTTAGTCGTTCGCACAATATCCCTGACACTATCTTGTAGCGACTTATGCCCCATATAGTTAGAGCATACAGTCTCATCTCCCTTCCTGTGGACGGGCACAGGATACTCAAGTTCAAATCGTCGGGTACTCGTTCTTCCTGCAGATGGTGCTAACTAGCTGATGAATACACCTTATCAGAATGTCGCCTCCGGTTTTAAACAGCTCGGCTGGTAGGCCATCAACTCCTGCTGTCTGGGTTTGGATATGTGGTATCTTCGTCGACTTCGCTACTATTGGATACCAATGCTCTTTCCATATCCTTAGCACACTATCTGTATCAGCTACTAGATTACCTTGCTGGTCTCTACAGGAGGATGTGTCAGTTCCAAAGCCATCAGTTTGATGTTTCACTCTCTGGTACAATTTTCGGATTTCATTCTGTCTCCTGTACATCTCGATTTGTTTACACTCCTGCTTTTCCATTTCTCTCTTTTTCCTGTGGAAAAGACGTTTCTCTTCTTTCCTTTTCTCCCGATACCTCTCTCGTGCGCTACGTTTACTACGGATTGTAAAGTAGCCCTATATGCCGCATTTTTCTCTTCGGTAGCAGCACGACACTCCTGGTCATACCATGGATTCCTCGGAGGTGGTCTGTGGTATCCAAGTATGGATTTTGCGACTGTCTGCATGGAGTAAGCAATACTTTGTCATTGTGCTGATATGTTATCAGGATGACGAGTGCTTTGATTAAGCAATTGGTCCAGTTGAGTGGAATATGATGTGGCTATCTGTTGTGATTGCAGCTTACCGATGTCTAACTTTCGTGTTGTGTCTGTTCGTACTTTGCTTGCTACGTTTAACCGGGTGCGTACCTTTGCTGCAACAAGGTAGTGGTCCGAGTCCATGTTTGCTCTTCGGAACAAACGCACATCCAACACGCTCGATGAATGTCTTCCATCTATCACAACGTGATCAATTTGATGTCTTGTTCTTTGATCTAGCGACTGGCAGGTGCCCTTATGAATATCGAGATCCTTAAATCTGGTACTGCCAACTACCATGTTTTTTGCAGCTGCAAGTCTATCAGCCTCAAACCATTGTCAGATGTTTCATTGTGGAGACTGATTTTTCCGACTGTTGGGCCAAAGATATTCTCCTTTCCAATTTTGGCATTAAAATCGTCTAGTATAATTTTAATGTCATGGGCAGGGCAACGGTCATAAGTTTCTTCTAAGCGTTCGTAAAATATGTCTTTGGTCTGTTCGTCCTTGTCTTCAGTGGGAGCATGATCGCAAATAAAGCTGATGTTGAAGAATTTTGATTTTAATCGAATTGCAGCGAGTCTTTCACTGGTGTGAAGCTGGAGACCAGATGTTTTAACCTCCGACCAACTACAAATCCGCAACCAAACTCATGCTTTGTGTCATGTCAGCTATAATACAGTGCATCACCTTTAGGTGTTGTTGTGACGCCTTTCCCGTGCCATCATATTTCCTGTATGGCAGTAATGTCGGCCTTGTATTGTTTAAGTACATTTGTGATTGCGTAAACTGCACCTTCTCTATAAAGAGTGCGAACATTCCAGGTGTAGATTCGCAGATCATGGTCCTTAAAACGTTTGCGGGAACGTCAACTTTAGAGGGGTTTGTTTTTCTCTTCTTTTGTTTTTTCATATGGGCTGTTTTTTTCTAGGGGAGGGTTACTAACCCGACGCCCAAACCCAAGTTTTTAACGTTCTTATGGGTGAACGCGCTGCACATGCTAGCTCACTACCTTTAACGGGTGTTAAAAACAGTTCCCCAGATGACACCAAGGAGAGGTCAGTGTCCACTTGAGATGAAAGAGGGACCAATATAAATCCTGGGCTTTGCCATGTTAAAGCCGGTCAGGACCGTTCCTTGGTATCTCTCATCCCCTACGTTATGGTGTGCACAATTTTTCCGAACATTTTTGAACTTTTGTGGGGAAAGTACCCGAAGATGTGGATCGATATGACAAATCTTCGAACTAAAACAAAAATTGGACAAAATATTACGAAAGCCAAATTTTGGAACGAATCGGTTGATTTGTTCTAGAGTTATTGTGCGCTCCAGCCAGACAGGCAGACGGACAGACATGGCTAAATCAACTCCAAATTGTCTGAAACAGATTTCGTCCAAACATACTGGGGGTCTAAAACCATTATTTCGATGAGGCACATTTTGCCGGTATGAACGTGTATATAGCCTCGTTAGCATAAATGCTGAGATAACATCTTCAGACACCTCCTTTACAAAAGTCCAAGTTTTAAATCCAACAAATATTGCTGGTGTGTGATATAAATAAGAATTAATCCCAAAATAAGATCCACTTTCAAAATATACTATGTTGGTCCATTCCATCAGGTATCTACTTCGAAAAAGTTAAACACTTTTTCACTTTAATCCAAATAAAATTTTATAGCGAAAGATAATTTATTCGAAACGCCCACAAACGTTAAGATAAATACCTGAAAATACTTGATACTTTTTATCGGCAAGTTCATACGTCCAAATAAGAATTACATTAAATGTATAATTGTTGGGAAAAAGGTTGTGTAGCTGGCATTCGATCTGTAGATAGATGTCTTAAATCACATAGGTGGAGGAAAAATCTCTATCGGCTAAGTCGACTGCCACTTGTTTAATTGTTATATATTCGATAACTTCGCCTGTCCTATTCTGAGATGCATGATCAGGAGGTTTATATTTCTTATTAATTGCTTACACATACTAATGAATCGTTTACGCTATGACCGTTGTCTGTTCTGAGCTTTAAGCCCGTTTCTAATGAAAATGTTACTAAGGTAAAGAACATGTTTACGACAAACTCCGCAAGGAAGACAAGCTACAATCGCATTGCTCATTTTAATTATATTTATTACAGTATGTTTTATCACAATATGTTAATAATTTTCAAAATATAAAAATGTTCTAAAAATAATGTGTCCATATATATTTACAATATATTCTATTCAGTGTTTATTTGGTATTAATAACATAACATGTAGAGGACATCCTACCGACACACTTTAGAAGAACACATTATTGTCAGCTTGTCGTCGTATTGTAATCACCAACATCACAACCATGGACAATGACATTGACATCGTTGTTGTACCCTTATGTTGTTGTTTTTATTATTAGTAGAAAATATTAATATTTTTATGGCCAAGAGAAGCAGTCAGGCACTGGATGTGCCTGGCAATAATGAAGGCCATATGGACATATTTAAGTAATGTGGTGTTTTATGGCACTTCGGTGTTTATAAAACATGATATTAACAAAAAGAAGATTCCGCACAGGAATGGAGTCAGAAATTTATTTTTTACAGATTTCAGAGGGACCAAAATATAAGGAATCAAATACAAATTCATAAGAAATTGAAAAGTTATTGGCAAGAAGGGATAACACTAAGCCTCCTATTACCAAGAGAACCTACTTTACCCTAATCCTCCTTTTCACAGCGCTCCTGTCTTTCAGTTTGTGTGTGTGTGTTTTCTTATAATTATCATGTTATGTTGTTGAAGACAAATGAACAACAAACGAAGAATGATAATAACATTTCCATTTTAATAGTTTTTAATAGGAAAACAAGTTCACATTTTCTCATCTCTTATCGTCACCTTTGTCTGCTGCTGTTTTTTCCAGCCTCCATCTTTTGTTATTTGCTTATTTGTGCT
This sequence comes from Musca autumnalis, assembly GCF_047663935.1. Taxonomy (NCBI): domain Eukaryota; kingdom Metazoa; phylum Arthropoda; class Insecta; order Diptera; family Muscidae; genus Musca; species Musca autumnalis. Next base: position 236,662,806 of record NW_027411866.1, on the reverse strand, counting down.
GTGCTATATTAACAAAGCTGTTGTCTTTAAATAATTGAATTTCTGTTTGTGTTTATCATGTTTTCTTCATTAATTCTCTTTCCTCCTTACCTCATTTTACTTGCAGACAGAGGCCTTCTGTTCCACCTACAACATTGACTTATTTGTTGTTGTCTATTCTGTGGTGGACCGCAATTCATTTAAACAAGCCGAGAGGATATTGCAATATCTTAAGGAGAATGAAATGCTGCTGACACGAGGTGCCATATTGGTGGGCAATAAGACTGATTTGGAACGACATCGAGAGGTTAATCGGCAAAGTAAGTAACTCTCTACGGATATTTATTTTAATGGAATATGGAATATAAAGAATTAGATATGTGTGAGCAAGTGAAAATCAACGTGGATTTTTTAAATATTTTTATTCGGAGGATTGTTTTTTAAATTTTTAGTGGAATTTTTAACATGTTTTTAGAAACAACGTGGATTTTTCTAAATATTCTTAGGAGCAACCTAGAGTTTTTAAATATTTTTAGGAGCAATGTGGATTTTTTAAAATATTTTTAGGAGCAACGTGGATTTTTTAAAATATTTTTAGGAGCAACGTGGATTTTTTTAAATATTTTTAGGAGCAACGTGGATTTTTTAAAATATTTTTAGGAGCAACGTGGATTTTTTAAAATATTTTTAGGAGCAACGTGGATTTTTTAAAATATTTTTAGGAGCAACGTGGATTTTTTAAAATATTTTTAGGAGCAACGTGGATTTTTTAAAATATTTTTAGGAGCAACGTGGATTTTTTAAAATATTTTTAGGAGCAACGTGGATTTTTTAAAATATTTTTAGGAGCAACGTGGATTTTTTAAAATATTTTTAGGAGCAACGTGGATTTTTTAAAATATTTTTAGGAGCAACGTGGATTATTTAAAATATTTTTAGGACCAACGTGGATTTTTTAAAATATTTTTAGGACCAACGTGGATTTTTTAAAATATTTTTAGGACCAACGTGGATTTTTTAAAATATTTTTAGGAGCAACGTGGATTTTTTAAAATATTTTTAGGAGCAACGTGGATTTTTTAAAATATTTTTAGGAGCAACGTGGATTTTTTAAAATTTTTTTAGGAGCAACTTGGATTTTTTAAAATATTTTTAGGAGCAACGTGGATTTTTAAAAATATTTTTAGGAGCAACGTGGATTTTTTAAAATATTTTTAGGAGCAACGTGGATTTTTTAAAATATTTTTAGGAGCAACGTGGATTTTTTAAAATATTTTTAGGAGCAACGTGGATTTTTTAAAATATTTTTAGGACCAACGTGGATTTTTTAAAATACTTTTTTTGACCAAGTGGATTTTTTAAAATACTTTTTTTGACCAACGTGGATTTTTTAAAATATTTTAGGCGCAACGTGGACTTTTTAAAATATTTTGGAGCAACGTGGATTTTTTAAAATATTTTAGGAGCTACGTGGATTTTTTAAAATATTTTTAGGAGCAACGTGGATTTTTTAAAATATTTCTAGGAGCAACGTGGATTTTTTAAAAAATTTTTAGAAGCAACGTGGATTTTTTAAAATATTTTTAGGAGCAACGTGGATTTTTTAAAATATTTTTAGGACCAACGTGGATTTTTTAAAATATTTTTAGGACCAACGTGGATTTTTTAAAATATTTTTAGGACCACCGTGGATTTTTTAAAATATTTTTAGGACCAACGTGGATTTTTTAAAATATTTTTAGGACCAACGTGGATTTTTTAAAATATTTTTAGGACCAACGTGGATTTTTTAAAATATTTTTAGGACCAACGTGGATTTTTAAAAATATTTTTAGGACCAACGTGGATTTTTTAAAATATTTTTAGGACCAACGTGGATTTTTTAAAATATTTTTAGGACCAACGTGGATTTTTTAAAATATTTTTAGGACCAACGTGGATTTTTTAAAATATTTTTAGGACCAACGTGGATTTTTTAAAATATTTTTAGGACCAACCTGGATTTTTTAAAATATTTTTAAGACCAACGTGGATTTTTTAAAATACTTTTAAGACCAACGTGGATTTTTTAAAATATTTTTAGGACCAACGTGGATTTTTTAAAATATTTTTAGGACCAACGTGGATTTTTTAAAATATTTTTAGGACCAACGTGGATTTTTTAAAATATTTTTAGGACCAACGTGGATTTTTTAAAATATTTTTAGGACCAACGTGGATTTTTTAAAATATTTTTAAGACCAACGTGGATTTTTTAAAATATTTTTAGGACCAACGTGGATTTTTTAAAATATTTTTAGGACCAACGTGGATTTTTTAAAATATTTTTAAGACCAACGTGGATTTTTTAAAATATTTTTAGGACCAACGTGGATTTTTTAAAATATTTTTAGGACCAACGTGGATTTTTTAAAATATTTTAGGACCAACGTGGATTTTTTAAAATATTTTTAGGACCAACGTGGATTTTTTAAAATATTTTTAGGACCAACGTGGATTTTTTAAAATATTTTTAGGACCAACGTGGATTTTTTAAAATATTTTTAGGACCAACGTGGATTTTTTAAAATATTTTTAGGACCAACGTGGATTTTTTAAAATATTTTTAGGACCAACGTGGATTTTTTAAAATATTTTTAGGACCAACGTGGATTTTTTAAAATATTTTTAGGACCAACGTGGATTTTTTAAAATATTTTTAGGACCAACGTGGATTTTTTAAAATATTTTTAGGACCAACGTGGATTTTTTAAAATATTTTTAGGACCAACGTGGATTTTTTAAAATATTTTTAGGACCAACGTGGATTTTTTAAAATATTTTTAGGACCAACGTGGATTTTTTAAAATATTTTTAGGACCAACGTGGATTTTTTAAAATATTTTTAGGACCAACGTGGATTTTTTAAAATATTTTTAGGACCAACGTGGATTTTTTAAAATATTTTTAGGACCAACGTGGATTTTTTAAAATATTTTTAGGACCAACGTGGATTTTTTAAAATATTTTTAGGACCAACGTGGATTTTTTAAAATATTTTTAGGACCAACGTGGATTTTTTAAAATATTTTTAGGACCAACGTGGATTTTTTAAAATATTTTTAGGACCAACGTGGATTTTTTAAAATATTTTTAGGACCAACGTGGATTTTTTAAAATATTTTTAGGACCAACGTGGATTTTTTAAAATATTTTTAGGACCAACGTGGATTTTTTAAAATATTTTTAGGACCAACGTGGATTTTTTAAAATATTTTTAGGACCAACGTGGATTTTTTAAAATATTTTTAGGACCAACGTGGATTTTTTAAAATATTTTTAGGACCAACGTGGATTTTTTAAAATATTTTTAGGACCAACGTGGATTTTTTAAAATATTTTTAGGACCAACGTGGATTTTTTAAAATATTTTTAGGACCAACGTGGATTTTTTAAAATATTTTTAGGACCAACGTGGATTTTTTAAAATATTTTTAGGACCAACGTGGATTTTTTAAAATATTTTTAGGACCAACGTGGATTTTTTAAAATATTTTTAGGACCAACGTGGATTTTTTAAAATATTTTTAAGACCAACGTGGATTTTTTAAAATATTTTTAGGACCAACGTGGATTTTTTAAAATATTTTTAGGACCAACGTGGATTTTTTAAAATATTTTTAGGACCAACGTGGATTTTATAAAATATTTTTAGGACCAACGTGGGTTTTTTAAAATATTTTTAGGACCAACGTGGATTTTTTAAAATATTTTTAGGACCAACGTGGATTTTTTAAAATATTTTTAGGACCAACGTGGATTTTTTAAAATATTTTTAGGACCAACGTGGATTTTTTAAAATATTTTTAGGACCAACGTGGATTTTTTAAAATATTCTTAGGACCAACGTGGATTTTTTAAAGTATTTTTAGGACCAACGTGGATTTTTTAAAATATTTTTAGGACCAACGTGGATTTTTTAAAATATTCTTAGGACCAACGTGGATTTTTTAAAATATTTTTAGGACCAACGTGGATTTTTTAAAATATTTTTAAGACCAACGTGGATTTTTTAAAATATTTTTAAGACCAACGTGGATTTTTTAAAATATTTTTAGGACCAACGTGGATTTTTAAAATATTTTTAGGACCAACGTGGATTTTTTAAAATATTTTTAGGATCAACGTGGATTTTTTAAAATATTTTTAAGACCAACGTGGATTTTTTAAAATATTTTTAGAACCAACGTGGATTTTTTAAAATATTTTTAGGACCAACGTGGATTTTTTAAAATATTTTTAAGACCAACGTGGATTTTTTAAAATATTTTTAGGACCAACGTGGATTTTTTAAAATATTTTTAGGACCAACGTGGATTTTTAAAATATTTTTAGGACCAACGTGGATTTTTTAAAATATTTTTAGGACCAACGTGGATTTTTTAAAATATTTTTAGGACCAACGTGAACTTTTTTAAATCGCCTCTCTCCTCCCTCCTCTTTTGGGGACCCACGCATATTTTTAAATATTTTAGGACCCACGTCAATTTTTTTAAATATTTTTAGGACCAACGTGGATTTTTTAAAATATTTTTAGGACCAACGTGGTTTTTTTAAAATTTTTTTAGGACCAACGTGGATTTTTTAAAATATTTTTAGGACCAACGTGGGTTTTTTAAAATATTTTTAGGACCAACGTGGATTTTTTAAAATATTTTTGGGACCAACGTGGATTTTTTAAAATATTTTTAGGACCAACGTGGATTTTTTAAAATATTTTTAGGACCAACGTGGATTTTTTAAAATATTTTTAGGACCAACGTGGATTTTTTAAAATATTTTTAGGACCAACGTGGATTTTTTAAAATATTTTTAGGACCAACGTGGATTTTTTAAAATATTTTTAGGACCAACGTGGATTTTTTAAAATATTTTTAGGACCAACGTGGATTTTTTAAAATATTTTTAGGACCAACGTGGATTTTTTAAAATATTTTTAGGACCAACGTGGATTTTTTAAAATATTTTTAGGACCAACGTGGATTTTTTAAAATATTTTTAGGACCAACGTGGATTTTTTAAAATATTTTTAGGACCAACGTGGATTTTTTAAAATATTTTTAGGACCAACGTGGATTTTTTAAAATATTTTTAGGACCAACGTGGATTTTTTAAAATATTTTTAGGACCAACGTGGATTTTTTAAAATATTTTTAGGACCAACGTGGATTTTTTAAAATATTTTTAGGACCAACGTGGATTTTTTAAAATATTTTTAGGACCAACGTGGATTTTTTAAAATATTTTTAGGACCAACGTGGATTTTTTTAAAATATTTTAGGACCAACGTGGATTTTTTAAAATATTTTTAGGACCAACGTGGATTTTTTAAAATATTTTTAGGACCAACGTGGATTTTTTAAAATATTTTTAGGACCAACGTGGGTTTTTTAAAATATTTTTAGGACCAACGTGGATTTTTTAAAATATTTTTAGGACCAACGTGGATTTTTAAAATATTTTTAGGACCAACGTGGATTTTTTAAAATATTTTTAAGACCAACGTGGATTTTTTAAAATATTTTTAGGACCAACGTGGATTTTTTAAAATATTTTTAAGACCAACGTGGATTTTCTAAAATATTTTTAAGACCAACGTGGATTTTTTAAAATATTTTTAGGACCAACGTGGATTTTTTAAAATATTTTTAAGACCAACGTGGATTTTTTAAAATATTTTTAGGACCAACGTGGATTTTTTAAAATATTTTTAGGACCAACGTGGATTTTTTAAAATATTTTTAGGACCAACGTGGATTTTTTAAAATATTTTTAGGACCAACGTGGATTTTTTAAAATATTTTTAGGACCAACGTGGATTTTTTAAAATATTTTTAGGACCAACGTGGATTTTTTAAAATATTTTTAGGACCAACGTGGATTTTTTAAAATATTTTTAGGACCAACGTGGATTTTTTAAAATATTTTTAGGACCAACGTGGATTTTTTAAAATATTTTTAGGACCAACGTGGATTTTTTAAAATATTTTTAGGACCAACGTGGATTTTTTAAAATATTTTTAGGACCAACGTGGATTTTTTAAAATATTTTTAGGACCAACGTGGATTTTTTAAAATATTTTTAGGACCAACGTGGATTTTTTAAAATATTTTTAGGACCAACGTGGATTTTTTAAAATATTTTTAGGACCAACGTGGATTTTTTTAAAATATTTTAGGACCAACGTGGATTTTTTAAAATATTTTTAGGACCAACGTGGATTTTTTAAAATATTTTTAAGACCAACGTGGATTTTTTAAAATATTTTTAGGACCAACGTGGATTTTTTAAAATATTTTTAGGACCAACGTGGTTTTTTTAAAATTTTTTTAGGACCAACGTGGATTTTTTAAAATATTTTTAGGACCAACGTGGGTTTTTTAAAATATTTTTAGGACCAACGTGGATTTTTTAAAATATTTTTAGGACCAACGTGGATTTTTTAAAATATTTTTAGGACCAACGTGGATTTTTTAAAATATTTTTAGGACCAACGTGGATTTTTTAAAATATTTTTAGGACCAACGTGGATTTTTTAAAATATTTTTAAGACCAACGTGGATTTTTTAAAATATTTTTAGGACCAACGTGGATTTTTTAAAATATTTTTAGGACCAACGTGGATTTTTTAAAATATTTTTAGGACCAACGTGGATTTTTTAAAATATTTTTAGGACCAACGTGGGTTTTTTAAAATATTTTTAGGACCAACGTGGATTTTTTAAAATATTTTTAGGACCAACGTGGATTTTTTAAAATATTTTTAGGACCAACGTGGATTTTTTAAAATATTTTTAGGACCAACGTGGATTTTTTAAAATATTTTTAGGACCAACGTGGATTTTTTAAAATATTCTTAGGACCAACGTGGATTTTTTAAAGTATTTTTAGGACCAACGTGGATTTTTTAAAATATTTTTAGGACCAATGTGGATTTTTTAAAATATTTTTAGGACCAACGTGGATTTTTTAAAATATTTTTAGGACCAACGTGGATTTTTTAAAATATTTTTAGGACCAACGTGGATTTTTTAAAATATTTTTAGGACCAACGTGGATTTTTTAAAATATTTTTAAGACCAACGTGGATTTTTTAAAATATTTTTAGGACCAACGTGGATTTTTTTAAAATATTTTTAAGACCAACGTGGATTTTTTAAAATATTTTTAAGACCAACGTGGATTTTTTAAAATATTTTTAGGACCAACGTGGATTTTTTAAAATATTTTTAGGACCAACGTGGATTTTTTAAAATATTTTTAGGACCAACGTGGATTTTTTAAAATATTTTTAGGACCAACGTGGATTTTTTAAAATATTTTTAGGACCAACGTGGATTTTTTAAAATATTTTTAGGACCAACGTGGATTTTTTAAAATATTTTTAGGACCAACGTGGATTTTTTAAAATATTTTTAGGACCAACGTGGATTTTTTAAAATATTTTTAGGACCAACGTGGATTTTTTAAAATATTTTTAGGACCAACGTGGATTTTTTAAAATATTTTTAGGACAAACGTGGATTTTTTAAAATATTTTTAGGACCAACGTGGATTTTTTTAAAATATTTTAGGACCAACGTGGATTTTTTAAAATATTTTTAGGACCAACGTGGATTTTTTAAAATATTTTTAAGACCAACGTGGATTTTTTAAAATATTTTTAGGACCAACGTGGATTTTTTAAAATATTTTTAGGACCAACGTGGTTTTTTAAAATTTTTTTAGGACCAACGTGGATTTTTTAAAATATTTTTAGGACCAACGTGGGTTTTTTAAAATATTTTTAGGACCAACGTGGATTTTTTAAAATATTTTTAGGACCAACGTGGATTTTTTAAAATATTTTTAGGACCAACGTGGATTTTTTAAAATATTTTTAAGACCAACGTGGATTTTTTAAAATATTTTTAGGACCAACGTGGATTTTTTAAAATATTTTTAAGACCAACGTGGATTTTCTAAAATATTTTTAAGACCAACGTGGATTTTTTAAAATATTTTTAGGACCAACGTGGATTTTTTAAAATATTTTTAAGACCAACGTGGATTTTTTAAAATATTTTTAGGACCAACGTGGATTTTTTAAAATATTTTTAGGACCAACGTGGATTTTTTAAAATATTTTTAGGACCAACGTGGATTTTTTAAAATATTTTTAGGACCAACGTGGATTTTTTAAAATATTTTTAGGACCAACGTGGATTTTTTAAAATATTTTTAGGACCAACGTGGATTTTTTAAAATATTTTTAGGACCAACGTGGATTTTTTAAAATATTTTTAGGACCAACGTGGATTTTTTAAAATATTTTTAGGACCAACGTGGATTTTTTAAAATATTTTTAGGACCAACGTGGATTTTTTAAAATATTTTTAGGACCAACGTGGATTTTTTAAAATATTTTTAGGACCAACGTGGATTTTTTAAAATATTTTTAGGACCAACGTGGATTTTTTAAAATATTTTTAGGACCAACGTGGATTTTTTAAAATATTTTTAGGACCAACGTGGATTTTTTAAAATATTTTTAGGACCAACGTGGATTTTTTAAAATATTTTTAGGACCAACGTGGATTTTTTAAAATATTTTTAGGACCAACGTGGATTTTTTAAAATATTTTTAGGACCAACGTGGATTTTTTAAAATATTTTTAGGACCAACGTGGATTTTTTTAAAATATTTTAGGACCAACGTGGATTTTTTAAAATATTTTTAGGACCAACGTGGATTTTTTAAAATATTTTTAAGACCAACGTGGGTTTTTTAAAATATTTTTAGGACCAACGTGGATTTTTTAAAATATTTTTAGGACCAACGTGGATTTTTTAAAATATTTTTAGGACCAACGTGGATTTTTTAAAATATTTTTAGGACCAACGTGGATTTTTTAAAATATTTTTAGGACCAACGTGGATTTTTTAAAATATTTTTAAGACCAACGTGGATTTTTTAAAATATTTTTAGGACCAACGTGGATTTTTTAAAATATTTTTAGGACCAACGTGGATTTTTTAAAATATTTTTAGGACCAACGTGGATTTTTTAAAATATTTTTAGGACCAACGTGGGTTTTTTAAAATATTTTTAGGACCAACGTGGATTTTTTAAAATATTTTTAGGACCAACGTGGATTTTTTAAAATATTTTTAGGACCAACGTGGATTTTTTAAAATATTTTTAGGACCAACGTGGATTTTTTAAAATATTTTTAGGACCAACGTGGATTTTTTAAAATATTCTTAGGACCAACGTGGATTTTTTAAAGTATTTTTAGGACCAACGTGGATTTTTTAAAATATTTTTAGGACCAATGTGGATTTTTTAAAATATTTTTAGGACCAACGTGGATTTTTTAAAATATTTTTAGGACCAACGTGGATTTTTTAAAATATTTTTAGGACCAACGTGGATTTTTTAAAATATTTTTAGGACCAACGTGGATTTTTTAAAATATTTTTAAGACCAACGTGGATTTTTTAAAATATTTTTAGGACCAACGTGGATTTTTTAAAATATTTTTAAGACCAACGTGGATTTTTTAAAATATTTTTAAGACCAACGTGGATTTTTTAAAATATTTTTAGGACCAACGTGGATTTTTAAAATATTTTTAGGACCAACGTGGATTTTTTAAAATATTTTTAGGACCAACGTGGATTTTTTAAAATATTTTTAAGACCAACGTGGATTTTTTAAAATATTTTTAGAACCAACGTGGATTTTTTAAAATATTTTTAGGACCAACGTGGATTTTTTAAAATATTTTTAAGACCAACGTGGATTTTTTAAAATATTTTTAGGACCAACGTGGATTTTTTAAAATATTTTTAGGACCAACGTGGATTTTTAAAAATATTTTTAGGACCAACGTGGATTTTTTAAAATATTTTTAGGACCAACGTGGATTTTTTAAAATATTTTTAGGACCAACGTGAACTTTTTTAAATCGCCTCTCTCCTCCCTCCTCTTTTGGGGACCCACGCATATTTTTAAATATTTTAGGACCCACGTCAATTTTTTTAAATATTTTTAGGACCATCGTGGACTTTTTTAAATATTTTTAGGGCCAACGTGAACTTTTTTAAATCGCCTCTCTCCTCTCTAATTTATCACCTTCCATTTGCCTTCTTTCTTTTCAGTGGGTCGCAAGGTGGCCAAAGATATTGCCTGTAAATTCATTGAAACCTCCTCGGGATTGGATCACAATGTTGATGAACTGTTGGTGGGCATAGTGGCCCAAGTGAAATTAAATCCCCAACGTTTACGAAATCTCAGTGAAAAAGATCGACAACGTCTCAACCTGCAGAATGCCATACAAAAACATCGACGTCTCTATGCACCTCCACGACGAATGGTGCGTCAAATGTCAATGTGTCAGCCGGAAGATGAAGATGAGGATACCGGCCAAGATGAAAATCAATCAAACAATATTATGGGTGATGAGGGTATTGGTACGGGCAGTGAACGAACGGCAAGTACAAGTCTATCATCGGCAAGTACAACAAAACTGGCCCGGTGAGGAAACCCAACAAGCGCACTTTGAATTTAGAAAGCATTTTGAAAATGGGTGAAAGCGAATTGGAAGATGAAGAAGAGGCACAACGCTTGGCATCCTCATCAAATTATGGTTATGGCCAAGGCACAAAACCCTTAAGTAAATTTGAGTTACTAACTGGCGGCTGTGGTGGTGGGGCTGCTAAGGCGACTAATATACGCACCCCGTTTGGTAGCGTTAATTCATCACCAAAATCTCGTAAATCCTATGACAGCAGTTCGGGAATTGGCAGTTCAAAGGGTGTGAGTCATGATGCGACACAACATTATGGCGAGACACAAGCGGAAGATTCGCTGCTCAATGATTGTAATCGTAAAACGGTTTCAAAACTTACCAGCCGTACCAAGGTTTTCTTGTCGTCCGTTTTGCGTTTCAAGAAAGCCATCAATGTGGCAAAACGAAGAAATTCTTCCAGTTGCAGTGACTTGTTTGTCATTTAAGAGGAACAACAATAAATAAGCGAATCATTCGCGAAACAACGGAATTGTGTATAGAAGAAGACGTATTTTTTTAAATAAGTGTAGATAGCATTTTATAATTTTGAAAATTATTATTGAAAATCAATCATCACTAATTTGTTGGTCAGGACAATAACAAAGACTCAACTAACTACCAAACCAAAATCTGTAGAAAAGGCCCAACAAATTCCAAAAAAATTATGGTTTCACAAAAAAGGCCCAATTTTCATTAAAATACTTATAAGCAAGCACAAACCAAACTTATTGTTTAAAAGTTTAAAAATATATATTAAAAACAATATCCTTCCTTTAATCTTCACTATCCAACCATAGCCAACACTTGAATTTTGATTATTTAAAGAACACATTTTTAAATATTGATTTTCATTTGCATCGAATTCACAGCATTATCAGGTTTATTGGAGAAAAAGATCTGAAATTTTTCTCATCAGACAAGTATCATATATTTCATATCGTCAAATGTATCCCAGGTCTGGTAATATTTTTGTTTAAAAAAATTCCTAACTTATTTTATTATTTTTTCACTATTTCTAAAAAATACATTATGAGTGAAGTAGGGAATGAAAGATACCAAGGAACGCTTTAACATGGCAAAGCCCAGGATTTATATTGGTCCCCCTTTCATCTCAAGTGAACAATGACTGATACTCGGTCCTCAGTTAAAATAGGAAACTCTCCGAAGACGAGTGACTTATTCAACATTCTGCTGGAAGAGGTTATACGAGATGCGAAGGTCAAAAGAAGTGACACAATAATTACAAACAGCCATATGCTACTTGCTTATGCCGATGACATTGACATCATAAGTCGATCAGTAAAGGAAGTAATTGATACCTTTGCAAAAGTCAAAAGGGAATCTGCTAAAGTGGGTCTGGCTGTAAACGGCGAGAAAACCAAGTTGATGGTGTTGACGCACAATGTGTCCATAGAGATCGGAGCAACTATTGACGTTGGTTCCTAAAATTTTGAGGTAGTAAAAGACTTCGTCTACCTCGGCACCGCCGTAAACACGACAAACAATATCAATTGTGAAACGAAAAGAAGAATTATATTGGCCAACAGATGCTACTTTGGCTTAAGTAAGCGGTGCAAAAACAAAGCCACAATACGTCAATCAAAAATAACGCTTTACAAAACAATGATACTACCCGTGCTGATGTATGGTCCCGAAACCTGGGTACTTGCGCAAGCAGATAAGGCAGTGCTTGGCGTGTTTGAGAAAAAAATTCTTCGAAAGATCTACGGACCAATCTGCGTTGACGGTGAATAGCGACGTCGTATGAACCACGAGCTTATCATATCGGCTAGGCCATATATTAAGAATGAGCTATGACGAACCCGTTAAAAAGCGTATAAATACGAGCGGTGCACGCAGAATTGGTAGACCAAAGAATAGATGGCGCAAACAAGTGGATGAAGAGATGACAAGGCGCGGTATTCCAGAAAGCGAAGCACTAAACAGACAGAATTGGAGATCTTTTCGGTCTTTGGATTTGGAGAAAATTTGGAGAAAATGTCAACGATTTTTCTAAAGCGAATATATCAGCTTCTATAAGGGTTATACCAAAAGTAAAACCTCACAATGTAAAGTAGGTTGTCGTAGGTGGTCAAACAAGGAAGATATCACAATAGTCGCAAATAAACCGAACATTTCATTTTTGCCATTTCAATTATAATGAGGAATATTACAGCTTTGGTTGAGGACATTCCAAAAGCAAAGCCTGACTATAAAAGTAAAAAAGCCCATCTTTACAATTCAAAGTAGGTTGGCGTAGGTGGCCAAATAACGGAGATATCGTTATAGTCGGTATTACATCCCATTTTCCCTTTTTGTTGAAATCACGCTACAGATGGCAATTTTGATCGGATCGTCACAAAATTTTTAGGGTTATTGGGGGTCCCGTAGTGGAAGAAGCCTATTGATTTTGGTGATGGTCGTATAATATTCGTAATAATTTGTCAAAACTTAGTTTAAATTCGATGATGGGCCATATCGGTCCACTCCTTCAGGTACCTCCCCACAAAAGTTCGAAAATGTTCGGAGAAATTGTGCAAACGATAATTCTTAATGGTAGTAACTGATCTGGTCCATACTTTATTCATCGTGAAATTTGTATCAGACATAGATGAGATTCCAATATAAACTCTACCGGTCCAGTCCTTCGGCTACCTCCCACACAAAATTTCGGAAAAGTTCGGTTTAGGACCTGCTCTCGAATCACTTTGATTTTTGTTGTAACAACTTGTATTTGCTGCCCCCATTACAACGGTATATGTTATTTCAGGGGCAAGTCAATACTCCCTGAAAAAATGGCCCGAAAGCTCTAAAAATCCGCTATGGCACCATGTGTAGCGGCTGAAGCTCACGATAACTCTCGAACCTAATATTTTGTTCAAACATAAATCAAGTTCTTAAAAGGGGCATATCGGTCCACTACTTTAGGTACCACCCTCACAAAAGTTCGACACTTTCACTAAAATAGTGCACACGATAACTCTCGAAGGTAGTAACCGATTTTGTCCATACTTTGCACATCGTTATTTTTCTACGAGTATGCACAAATCACCATATACCCATCAGACACACATCACCATAATCTGCAGTCACGCAACCTCATACAGCCTCGCCCACAACAAGAAACACATCACACTTTCTACTACACATCAACACCATTTGCACTCACACATCACCATATAGCAGCATCTAAAATCATCTCATCCATAGTCTACAATGAATCTTCTTTTCAACACCATCCATCATCCATCCATCAAATCCACAACCGGTACACCTCTTCAACAATACACATAACCACATTCTTTATCTAGAAATCAATAACCAACCATACACCTCATCGAACACAGTAACATCATCATCATCTCCACAACACATAAACTTCAATAGTCAGGATGATCACAATGGACCTCAAGTGGCCGTCTACGAGACATAGATCAGGTTCGAAAATCGGATATATATGTCAACTCCTTCTAGTACTTCTCACACAAAATTTCGTAAAAATGCAGTTTAAGGCTGCCATCGAATCGCTTTGATCTTTGTTGTAACAACTTTTATTCGCTGCTATTACGATGGTAAAAGTTTTTTCAGGGGCAATTCTATACTTCCTGAGAAAATAGCCCGAAAGCTGTAAAAGTGCTCGATATTATGTTTTTCCGTGGGCTAGTCCATGCTTTCAGACTAACTAGCTGGGCACAATATCTACCAAAGGAATGGCTCTCAAAATAAGATCCACTTCCAAAATGGACTACGTCGATCCATTCTAACACTTTTGAGCTTCAAAGCAAATATATTTTTTGTCGGCAAAATCCAAAAAGCTTGAGATGGACACAGGCTGAGGGTATATCTCTGTCGGTAAAACCGACTGATACTTTTTTACTTGTTATGATTAGACAGCGGAATCCTATGCAAATGCATATATGGTTAGTATGGTCGTAGAGAAAATCTGATTAGACAGAAACTCGTTTTATCACAAAATAAAACGAATTAGGCCCAGAAATTTGTGCATATTATGCATATTTTGCATATCGTGCATATTTTGACATATTTCTACATATTTGCATAAAATGAGCATATGCAAAACCATATGCAAAAATATATACAAGGATTTCTGGTCTAAAAATCCACCGAAATGGCTGAAATGTGATATTAAGTCTTCGTTAGGGGTATTAAACTTTACAACTGAAATTTGTCCGCATGGGTCCACGTCTTCATATAGCCCCCATAGAACGGTACCTCCCGATTTCCGATATTTTGAAAGTTGTAGCCTCAATATCCCACCGAAATGACTGAATTTTGGTATTTAGTCCTCATTGGTGGTATAAAACTGTCCACCTGAAATTTCTCGGTATAGGTTCACGTCTTCATATAGAACGGTACCTCCGGATTTCTGGTCTCTTGAAGGTTGTGGCCTCAATATCCCTCCGAAATGGCTGAAATTTGGTACTATGTCTTCCTTGGGGGGTATAAAACATTATACCTGAAATTTCTCGATATGGGTCCACGTCTTCATGTAGCCTCCATAGAACGGTACCACCGGATTTATGGTATTTTGAAGGTTGTGGCCTCAATATCCCTCCAAAATGGCTGAAATTTGGTATTAAGTCTTCCTTGGGGGTATAAAACTTTCCACCTAAAATTTGTGAGTATAGGTCCACGTCTTCATATAGCCCCCATAGTACGGTACCTCCCGAAAAATTTTACATACAAACATTTTTGTACATACAAACATATGTAAAATGTAAAAATTTTGCATATGCAAAAATTTATGCATTTTGTATAATTTTGCATATGTCATATGTTTCGATTGCAATTGAATCAGAAGCCAAAAATATGCCTAGTCCCAAAATTTGACATGAATCGGACCAAAAATAGGGGTTGCCTAAAATTCCCCTGTCTAGTTATGATGCAAAATAGGTTGGCGCACATCCAATTTTGCATTTTTTTATCTGAATTGTAATGACGAGTATTTCAGCTTTGGTTGCATGCGTTTCAACAATAAAGACATTCTGAGCTTTAAATTGCTCGCATTTGTGTTACCAAAATTGGTGAAATGCTTGTGATGTTGAAAAAGATGCTGGGATATCCCAATTTTCCATTTTTATTTCCATATCAGATATTTCTGCTTCTGTTGGACGTATTACAAGGAGAGAGCTTGATAACGAAACTAAACCATCTGAGCTTCAAATTAATACAAAATGTGGCATTTATGGTAAAATATCAGAGTTATTGCAAAAGGCGCTAAGCTATTACAATTTTAATATTTTAAAGTTTTTACTTTTAATTGGTGTATAAAAAATGTAAAATGCTAATCAAACAGTACCAAGTATATGCCGACAGTAGTCGTATATAAAATTAAATATTAATAATGTTGGTTCAGTTCGCCTTAAGTAATTTGGTATAAAAGCCAGATAGGTGAAAACTTTATTGTCTCCCTAAAATAAATGTTTACGAGTGAAAAGCTTATGCACAGGGGTAGTGGTGTTGCGAATCACATAATCGGCCCCGTCCCGACTATAGCTTTTGCTCACTTGTTTAATATTGTAACTCAAATTACCTTTGTCCTTCATACTATATTTAAAAGAAATAAGTTTTGACTTTCACTCAACAACTACCTTGGACAACAATTAATCAAAAAAGAATGTTACTCAGAAAATAGTTAGAACAAAAGAGAAACAAATATAAAAACAACAAAAATGCACCCCAGTTTTATAATCAACAAAAAAGGACGAATAACTTTCAAATGTTTACATCATAGAACAATACAATTTCTCATGACACAGAAAATAATGAACTTGAACCCGAAAAGAAATAATTAATAGAAAAAATAAAATGCATTCAAAATAATCATTAAGAAAAACGAGAAGAAATAAAAGGAAGAAGGCTACTAAAAGAGTAATTATGAATCTTGTTTTACAAACAATACAACATATCAACCGCAAAATAGGAAATAAAGAAGAATGACAAATAAATAAAACCCAAAAAAAAAACTCATAACAATCATTTGCAAATAAAAGTGAACCAAAGTGAAAACAACTACAGATGAATTAATGTGTTCTGCACTGAAAAGAAAAAACAATCATTACAAAATGTACATACCAACATACAAGACGTGACAATTTAAATGACAATGACAAAAAATATTGGAAAGAATAATAATTGTGCATGACATGATATACAATCATGCCATAGATACATACATATATGTATGTATGGACATTCCAACATCCAATTGAAGCCAAAACGAATGTTCGTGGTAAAAAGGCCCAACGCAATCAAACAATATCGAGGAGAATTTTAATTTATGGCTATGAATGGCATGCAAGACTTTACCATAGGAAAACATACTACAGAAGAGAGCACACGGTGCGCATGAACTATCATTTAATGAAACTACAATTTCAACTAATATTCAAAGAAATGTTACGATATGCCAAGTGTGGACCAACGCAGGTTCGAGAGTTGTCGTAGGCACCAGCCAATACACATGAAGGTCTCAGGGATTTTGTAGTGATTTCGGGTCATTTTCTCAAGAAGTATGGACTTGCCACTAAAAAACTTGTACCATCGTAATAGGGTGTCTTGAGTGCAACCTGTTTCAAGAAAAATCAATACGATTTGAAATTAGGTTCTAACCTGCACTTTTCCGAAATTTGGTTTGGGAGGTATCCCACGTACGGGATGGAAGATACCAAGGAACGGTCCTGACCGGTTTTAACATGGCAAAGCCCAGGATTTATCTTGGTCTCTCTTTCATCTCAAGTGGACACTGACCTCCCCGTGATGTCACCTTGGGAACTGCGTGGAACACAGGTTAAACGAAAGAAAGAAAAACAAAACCCTCTAATGTTGACGAGCCCGGCAAACGTTTTAAGGACCATGATCTGCGAATCTGCACCTGGAATGTTCGCACTCTTGATAGAGAAGGTGCAGACTTCGCATTGGCAGACGTACTTGAAAAGTACAAGGCCGATATTACTGCCATACAGGAAATACGATGGATTGGGAAAGGCGTCACAACAACACCTAAAGGTGACGCACTGTATTATAGCTGCCATGACGTAAAGCATGAGTTTGGTTGCGGATTCGTAGTTAGTCGGAGGCTAAAACATCTGGTATCAAGCTTCACCCCAGTGAATGAAAGACTTGCTGCAATTCGAATAAAAGTTAAATTCTTCAACATCAGCTTTATTTGCGCTCATGCTCCCACTGAAGAAATGGACGAACAGACCAAAGATATATTTTACGAGCGCTTAGAAGAAACATATGACCGTTGCCCTGCCCATGAAATTAAAATCATTCTAGGCGATTTTAATGCCAAAATTGGAAAGGAGAATATCTTTGGCCTAACAGTCGGGAAATTCAGTTTCCACAGTGAAACATCTGACAATGGTATGGGGCTGATAGACTTTGCAGCTGCAAAAAACATGGTAGTTAGCAGTACCAGATTGAAGCATCTCGATATTCATAAGGGCACCTGGCTGTCTCCAGATCAAAAAACAAGTAATCAAATTGATCATGTTGTGATAGACGGAAGAAATCCATCGAGCGTGTTGGATGTACGATCGTTCCGAGGCGCAAACATAGATTCGGACCACTACCTTGTTTCAACAAAGGTACGCACCTGCTTAAACGCAGCAAACAAAGTACGAACAGACACAACACGAAAGTTAGACAACGGTAAGCTGCAGTCACAACAGATAGCCACAGCATATTCCATACTCAACTAGCCCAATTGCTTAATCAAAGCATTCCTCATCCCGATAACATTTCAGCGCAATGGCAAAGCATTGCCCACTCCATGCAAACAGCCGCAAAATCCATACTTGGATACCAGAGACCTCCACCAAGGAATCTATGGTATGATCAGGAGTGTCGTGCTGCGACCGAAGAGAAAAATGCGGCATATAGGGCTACTTTACAATCCGTAGCAACGCGTAGCGCACGAGAGAGATACAGGGAGAAAAGGAGAGAGGAGAAACGTCTTTTCCGAAGAAAAAAGAGAGATGGAAAAGCGGGAGTGTGAAAAAATCGAGATGTACAGGGGCCAGAATGAAGTCAGAAAATTCTACCAATGAGTCAAGCATCAAATTGATGGCTTAGGTACAGGCACATCCTCCTGTAGAGACCAGCAAGGTAATCTGGTAACAGATACATATAGCGTGCTCAGGATATGGAAGGAACATTTCTCCAATCTACTGGTATCCAATAGTAGCGAAGACGATGATACCACAGATCCAATACCAGAAGATGGTATTGAATGTATACCGCCCGGCCAAGATGAGGTACAGACAGCAATAAACCGGCTGAAGAATAATAAGGCAGCAGGAGCTGATGGCCTACCAGCCGAGCTGTTTAAAACCGGAGGCGCCACGCTGATAAAGTGTATGCATCAGCTAGTTAGCTCCATCTGGCAGGAAGAACGCGTACCCGACGATTGGAACCTGAGCATCCTGTATCCCGTCCGTAAGAAAGGAGATAATACTGTATGCTCCAACTATAGGGGCATAAGTCTTCTCCCTATCGACTACAAAATCGTGTCAGGGATATTGTGCGAACGACTAAAACCCAATGTGTCCATTGAGATCGGACCGACTGTGGAAGTTGGTTCCTATAATATTGAGGTAGTAAAAGACTTCGTCTACCTCGGCACCGCCGTAAACACAACAAACGACATCAGTTGTGAAATAAAAAGAAGAATTGTATTGGCCAACAGATGCTACTTTGGTTTAAGTAAGCAGTTTAAAAACAAAGCCACAACCCGTCGAACAACAATAACGCTTTACAAAACACTGATACTACCCGTGCTGATGTATGGTTCCGAAGCCTGGGTACTTGCGCAAGCAGACATGGCAGTGCTTGGTGTGTTTGAGAGAAAAATTCTTCTAAAGATCTACGGACCAATCTGCGTTGACGGTGAATATCGACGTCGCATGAACCACGAGCTGTATCTGCTATACAACGACATCAAAGGAGTTGACCGATAAGGCCCATCTTAGAACTTGATCTAACTTTGGGCAAAACATTACGATTGCCAAATATTGGATCGAATGGGTTTATCCGTTCGAGAGTTACCGTCCACAACACATTGTGCCATAGAGAATTTTACAGCTTTCAGGAAATATTCTCAGGAAGTACGAACTTGCCACTGAAAAAAATTGCACTATCGTAATACAGGTAGCGAATACAAGTTGTTGCAACAAAAATCACATGGATTCTATAAGAGGTCTTAAACTGCACTTTTCCGAAATTTTGTGTGGGAGGTATTCGAAGGAGTGGACCGATAAAGTCCATATTCGAATTTTGTCTGTGTCTCTTAGAAATATTACGATTCCATAGTTATGACCACTTTGGAAACATATTTCGTCCAAACATACTTGGGGTCTAAAACCATTATTTCGATGAGGCATATTTTGCCGTATGCTAGTGTAGGTTTTTTAAGTTTTCAGCATTTTGCTTGGGAACGGCAAGTCCTATCGAAATCGGCCTAAAGATAATATTGTAGCAGTGAAATTTCTCTAAACCACTTTCATTTAAAATTAGTTAAGGCGCACCATGCATGACTTTGTTTTATAAGGATGCTATACAGTCAGTACATTGTCGCCACTCGAACTTCTATATCTCTAAAATGATAAAAGCTACGGAAATATCATAAATACCAATCTTGTAGAGAATTTTCGATAGGACTTGTGGTTTCCAAGCAAAATCGTAAAAACCTAAAAACCCTAAAATGTGAACTCTGACCGCGATTTATTTAAATATCACGACATTTTTTGTTTTTTGATTTTTCTATCTTAGAACATAATACTTGCATTTTCCGCAAAAACTTCCCAGGTGTAAACACCTTTCATTTAAAGTTAGTTCTGGCACACCGTGAGCATTGGCTGAGGTAAACGGAAACAATTTTATAAATATGAAAATAACAATTAAATCGCGTGTAAACCACCAATATATTTACGAAAGCTATTACACCTATTAACGTTAAGTGAATACATTTACACCCACACACACACACATCATTAACAACAAATGGTAGACTGACAAAGTTATTAAATTACACCGTGCAATAAATTTAATTAACATGAAAAGAATTCAAAAATAGAAGACACGTGTATCAGCGATTTGAAAGTTTATGTTTGGAAACATTTGGTGTAATATTTCCGGTAATATTTGCACTTTAAGTATATAGCATATTTCGTAATATTACTGGAAATATTCCCGGCAAAATGTGTATGGCAAACTTTAACCCTCAAACATCTCACTGAAGGGTTTGTTCTACAGTTTTTTTCATAAAGGCTTAGAAACTGCACTAAAAATGGTTGTAGTGGTTTCATATATTTAACAAAAATATCAACGGCCAAATATCCGTTAATGTATAAAAACACATTTGCATTTGAAAAACGAAAAGTTCTAGGACAGAGAAGCCATTCGACAGTCGACATGTCTGAAGAGCTGCTTAACCAACAGCGAAACCAGGTAACGTAATTTGGTGACTGTGTGGGTTCGAGTCTTTGCTTTCCTTTTTCACTTGCAAAAAATTTCCCATCACCAAGCTTAACTCTAAACGAGAAAATTAATAAAAAAATTCAACTATCAAATATCAAAATGGGGTTTTTAATATCCACCTTTTCAAAAATTGTACAATTGTACTTCCTCGACATTAATCCGAAGATACATATAGAAATATGGTATGAGATCATCTTCCTTTTCGATTGTCAATACCCCAAATATTTTGCTAGTTATACAACGTGGTGTACGTACATTTACCGGAATAAAGCATGGATTTAAGGAAGACATATTGTATATCAATAACACTAAATTGTTATACCCTCAGCCTTTAGACTAACAAGGCCGCACGATAACTCTCGAAATAAATAAACGAATTGTCCCAAGCGTTGGACATCATAGCGTTTGTTCCAGGCATAGATTACATTGCAATATGGGCTACACCGGACAATTTCTTCGGGTACCTCCCACACAAAAGTATAAAGGTGCAGTTAGGGGCATTTATCGGATCGTTTTGAAATTGATTGTCCTAAGGCCCCTATAACCAGGGACGTGCGCAGGGAGGCCAAATATCTGTTTGTTTTTGAAATCTCAAATGAAAACTTATATTATTCTGAAGGTTATATACTGAAAATGTACTTTATTAACAAGTTGTCTAGGAAATATTTAAACATTTATTCTTTAAATACTCTTTTTGAGAAAAACTTCCGGTAAAACCAATTGTTTATGCCACGTCAGTGTTGTGGAATTCTGTAATGAATATAAAGGCTTTAAGTTCATTCTGTATTCAAAACGATTACAAATTCAGTATTGTACGGATTAGAAGTACATGAAATATCTATTGGACAATATGTACGACATATCAAGGGTTCTCTGTGGAGTATGTCTCGACAACCAATTAGAAAATTGTTTCACTGCCTTAATCAAAATTTTGTATTCCTATTTTATATCAACTTGTTGCTAAATATTGCGAGAAAATAATGGAGAAAAATTTATTGTTGTGCATCATAAAGTGATAATATCTGCTATAAATAGCATGTACATCTGAATTTTTTCCGATTAGTAACAAAGTTGTAGCAGAAAACAACCGTAAACGGAAGTAATGCTCAAACTTTGGTTATATGGTTTGGTATGTATGGTAGGTTTCAAAAAAATCGCCGGAGCGTTTTTTAAATAAATCTCGGTCAAAGTACAATATTGTCCATTGTGATATTTTCGTAGGTTTCAATTCACCGACTGTATCCTTATAAAACAATGTCATGACGGCAATTTCCTACCTCAATCTTATATATCTCAAACATGGTACAACCTAGGAAAAAATTACGAAAGCCAATCTTGTAGAGAGTTTTCGCATCTAGTCCCATTTCGATAAGGCTTACCGTTTTCAAGCCTTCTATATCACAAAAATGGTAAAACCTAGGAACAAATGAAACAAATTTTCGATAAGACTTGCGGTTTCCAAGCAAAATCACGAAAACCTAAAATAAAACTTTGACTGTGATTTATTTAAAACATCTCTCCAGCGATTATTTCTTATTTTTGAATTTTTCTCATCTATGAACATTGCTCCGCAGAAATTCCCATTTGTTAGCTCCTTTCATTTAACGTTGGTTCAAGAGCACCTTGATATTGTATCCTCAGCCGTTAGGCCAACTATAAAAATGTACCTCATGGAACAGATCAACAGATTTGGTCCAAATTTTGGATCTCCCAATTTGTTAGCTCCTTTCATTTAACGTTGGTTCAAGAGCACCTTGATATTGTATCCTCAGCCGTTAGGCCAACTATAAAAATGTACCTCATGGAGCAGATCAACAGATTTGGTCCAAATTTTGGATCTCCCAATATTTTATCCAAACCTTAATTCATATCGGTCCACTCCTTGGACATTTCCCCTGCAAGACTTCAAAATGTTTCCCTAAAATCTTGAGCACAATAACTCCAAATCGATTTTTCGAGACATAGATTAGGTTCGAATATGAATTATATCAATTCACTCCTTCAGGGAACTACAACACAAAATTTCAATTATCCGATTTGACCGAAATATTGAACATCCTAAAATTACTTTCTAACGTACATATAAGTACCAAGAGAATCTATTTGTGACAATATCTTCGGATACATCCCTCACAAAAGTAGTTTAAGATGTAGTTTAAGGGCTATTCGAGGAGTCATTGCACATTTTGACCAATGGTACTCCTTGCGGTCTTGTCGGGATTGGTCCAAATGGTCTAAATCTAACGTCGACCAACTAAATTGACGGCTTGACACCATAACTATCAAAAGGAATGACTTCCAAAATTAGGACCACTTCCAAAATTGACTATATCAGTCGATTCTTTCAGATATCTTCTGTTCAAAAGTGCAAAACATTTGCACTTTCATTAAGTCAAATTTTTAGCACAACAGAAGCATTTATCCGCAACGCTCACAATCGTGAAATTGTATACCCCAAATATTATCAATATTATCTGAAACTTCCTGGCTATACAATTTATAGAAAAAAAATTGGCTATGTAGCCCGTATTCGATTCGGTATAAAAGTCTCAGCTCACACAGGCTGAGGAAATATCACTGTCTGCAAACACGACTGTCACTTTTTTAATTGTTTTCCAGAAAACAAAAGTTATGAATTTTCATAAGTTTGCCTCTGTTGGTCTGGTTTGGATTGGTCTTTGGAAAGCTGTTAATATCATCGAGTCCATAAACATCTAGTCGTACAATTAAAGCTTTGTTCCTTACCTTTTTTAATGGTAAGAGTGGTAAAAGAGAAAAGTGTCAAAATTGCTCTCTTATGAACATTTTTACCAGAAAAGTAATGGAACGGAAAAATGGTAGATCTGGCAGCAATGTCAAAAAGAAACATAAAAAATCAATTTTCGTCTTTTATTTCACAGTTTTTAATTTAGTCTTGTCAGCGTTCGACTTTTTCTTCGTCCATTTTCTTCTTCATTGTGAAATAATCGTCAAACAAAAGTCGAAAAATCAGTTCAGCCATTTTTTACCAGCAGAAATTTTGCTGGTAGCCTGTCGTAGAAGAGAAAGCCATTTACGCTCTCTCTCCTCTCTCACTCTCTTAAAAATTGCTTCCAGTTTTGCCACTTTTCGGAACACAGCTTAAGATAGAAATAAGCGGGAACAACAACCGTTGAGGTATGAGATGGAGTTTTTCGACTTAACCTATTTTTTCAGGGCTCTCAAACAGTGCTGCGACTTGGATTCGGAGTCGATGAGTCGTAGATTGCATAAAAAAGTTTTCTTTTTTAATGTAATCTTCTGAATTTTTAGATGGCTTTTACGGAATCTATCACTTCTGGTCAAATAGTAAAGTTTTGGTGTTTTTATGTCATTAAAGAAAATTATTTTCTTACAATAATACAAAACTTTTTTTATGGGACTGAAGTTAGTGTGTGATGTCTGGAAATGTACTTTAAGGAAGAAAAGGCGTTATGTCCGGGCCAAACTTTTTATATCCTCCAAATATAGATATACAGTGATCTCTATTCGACATATTCGCTAATTCAATCCCTGTATTAGAACGTGGTTCTATTTTCACCACTTTTTGCTTGGAGGTTCTCCCACCAAAAGGATTTCCAAAATCCATATTACTTACGATATTTTTAAAAATTATGCTAATTGCCTCGAATTATAGAAAACCTTTCGAAAGCTATTTTAGAACCCAAAATTTAGAACCCAAAATGCCAAATAAGAGCTAATGTGGGTGAAAATTCTGGAATACACCAAAACGTAAATCTATATGGGTAATATTTATTTGAAATATTTTTTAGTTATTGCTTCAAATTTGTTGTAGAATTTGATTAAACACTTTTGTATGGGGACAATACCGAACGTGGTCTGATGCGGTTCATTTTCAATTCTATACATCCAAGGACAAATATTCCAAATTTCAATCTTGTTTCGAAAATATTGTTATCTATCTCTATTGAATGTATATACTTTGTGGGAATATTGCATATACATAAAATCAACTAAAAACCTTTAAAATGGCTTTATGTAACGATACACAACATTTTTAATTTTCATGATTTTGGTCATGAAGATACCTTCAGATGCCTTCTATAGAACAAACGACACCTTCAGACATCTTCAATAAAGTAGCAGATACCTTCAGAGGTCTTTCATAGAGTAGCAGACGCCTTCAGAGGTATCCTATAGAATAGTAGATACATTCAGAGGTCTTCTGTAGAATATAAGACATCTTCAGAGGTTTTTTATAGGATAGAAAACAACTACATAGGTCTCCCATAGGATAGACGACAACTTCAGACGTCTTCAGAGGTTTTTAGTCGAAAAGGACACGCCTTTAGGGGTCTTCAATTGATTAGAATACACCTTAATTTGGTCTTTAATAGAATATAATGCATATTAATTGGTCTTCAGTTAAATAGAAGGGGTCTTCAATCAGCCTTAAGAGGTCGCATTAAGGAGTCTTCAATCGAACATAAGACACCATAAGGGGTGTTGGGTCCAATAGAAGACCCCTTAAACGGACTTCAGTCGAATAGAATCGAATAAAAGACGCCTTAAGGGGTCTTCAATCGAATGTAAGACGCCTTATGGATTCTCCCTTTGAATAGAAGATAATCAATCAAATATAAGACACCATAAGGGTGTTAGGTCGACTAGAAGACCCCTTAAGCGGACTTCAGTCGAATAGAATCGAATAAAAGACGCCTAACGGGGTCTCCGGTAGAAAAAAAGACGCCTTAAGGGGTCTTCAATCGAATGTAAGACTCCTCATGGGGTCTCCCTTTGAATAGAAGACATCTTAAGAGGTCTTAATTCGAATAAAAGACGCCTTAAGGGGTGTTCAACCGAATAGAAGACACATTAATGGGTCTTTACTTGAACAAAAGACGCCTTAAAAGGTCTTTGGTTGAAAAGAATATGAATGAAGGGGGTTTTATTCAAATAGGTCTTCAGTCGAATAGAAGACACCATAAGTTGTTTTCGGTCAAATAGAAGACCCTTTAAGGGGACTCAATCTAGTAGAAGACGCATTAAGAAGTCTTCGGTCGAATAGAATACGTATGGATTAAGGGCTTTTAATCAAATAGAATACACCATAATGGAGTTTTCAGTGGAATAGAAGCGGGTTAGGGGCGTCATCAGTTGAATAAAAGACGCCTTATGGGGTCTTCGGTCAAATATAAGATATTTTAAGGGGTCTTCAATCGAATAAAAAAGTCTGTGGGGTCTTCATGTGAAAAGAATTGAAGACGCATTAAGGATGTTTCAGTCGAATAGAAAGTGATTTAAAGCACCTTGGGTCGAATAGAAGACGCCTTAGGGGGTCATTAATCGAATAGAAAACGCCTTAAGGGGTCTCAGGTCGAATATAAGACACCTTAATGGGCCTTCGATAGAATAAAAGACGACTCATAGGGCCTCCGGCCGAACAGTATATATAAGGGGTCTTCAATCGAATAAAAACGCCTCTGGGAGCCTTCAGTCGAACATAAGACCCCTTAATGGGTGAGAAAAGTATCCCTTAAGTGGTGAGAGAAGTATACCCTGTCCCTTCGGGTATGTTTGTGTGAACATATGTCTGTATATAAGCCTTTAGTTCATTCTGCCTTATTCTTCTTCAGTCGGATTTCTGCAGTCACTCTGGCTAGGCGGTGCGGTACACATTCCGCATAATCTTCTCGTATTAGTTCTACTACATTTTCATCACCTCCACTACTTTTCATCTGTCCTTCGCGTACCACCCCCACAAAAGTTCAAAACTTTTCGCTAAAGTAGTGAGTACGGTAACAGTGAGTACGGTAACAGTAACCGTATTGATCCCACACAAAATTTCGTATAAGTACAGTTTAAAGCCTGCTCTCATGTCGCTTTAACTTTTTTGCAACAACTTGTATTCGCTGCCCTCCCAACGACGGTAAAAGTTCATTCAGAGGCAAGTCCATACTTTCTAAGAAAATGGCCCGAAAGCTGTAAAAGACCCCTAAGGCACCATGTTGGAGCGTACGATAATGCTCGAACGGATCAGCCGATTCGGCCCAAAATTTGGCCTTCTTAATATTTTGTCCAAACTTAGTTTAAGTTCGAAAATGGGCAATATTGGTCCATAACTTCCGGTACCTCCCCCGAAAGTTATGAAATTTCACTAACATGGTTCGCGCTATTTATGTTGAATGGAGCTATAGATTTTTTCCAAACTTCGGATCTCCAAATATTTTGTCCAAATTTAGTTTAATTCCTAAAAGGAACATCTATACATACCTCCCACACAACAGTTCAATATTTTTGTTTATGTGCAGTTTATGGTGTGTTCGAAGATCCTTTGGAAAATACCGACGTCACTCCTTGTGGTGCTGACATAGTGGTGTATGACTTATAGGTTATACGGTGACCAACTGAAATGAATGGAGGGCGCGCTATCTATCGAAAAGTAATGACACCCAAAAAAGATTCCAAAATATAATATGCCGATGCATTCCTTCAGGTACCTCCTCAGCTACACCTTTGAGCTTTAATCCAAATATATATTTTTGTTTGCAAGTTCATACGTCTAAAAATCACCTAAAATATAATTTTTGGGAAAAAGGATTTCGGTTGAGTAGCCAGTATTCAATTCGATATTGTCAGTAGATGAAAGTTTCAATTCACACAGGCCGAGGGGCCTACACTTAGCGAAAAAGTTGGTACTAAAATTAAAAATCTTAACGCTAAATGACGTTGATCAGTACTTGGTGGGATATATGTTTGCGGTCACATTTTCATTTCATTTATTTTGAGTTTGTAGTTATTTCACTTTTTTCATTTATTTATTTTATCTTTCAAACTATCTTTTAGGCAATATTCATTGCTAAAATCATGAAATAAAATTTGTCTATCACAACATTTGCCCTCAAAAAGTGTTTTGCATTGTAAATTTAAATTAAACCAAATCAAACCAACAACTCATTTCTTCTTAGTATGATAATCAAAATGAAATAAAAGATTGAAATATTTTGACATTTTAGTTAGAAATTAAGAATTTTACAATTAAAAAAAACTAACGGTTCTACTTCTTTTGTGGTTTAAATGTTACAGTTTATATTAAATGTTTTAGAATATTTAAATTAAAAAACTTTAAATAAAAAACTATATTAAGAAAAAATAAGACAACACAAGAAAGTCCATAGAAGATAAAGAAACAGAAGAACGAATAGAATTGAAAACATTTTAATTAAACTAAAACTGATATGTAAACTAGCACACATCTACATATGTAACTAAGATATTTAACATTTAAAATTACAGTTACATAAAAAGCAAGTATATATTAAATATGTGTGCATATTACACATATACACATACATATATATAACTAAAATATCTTAAAACTCAAATAATATTATCTTAAAGAAAATTGAATGAAAACCCCCTACCAACAACAAAAAGGAATTTCAGTCGAAATCGTATAATGACTACAAGTTTAAGGAAATGCTTCTTCATTTCTCTACTCAAACATACGAAACCAAAAAACACCACTTTTTCTAGGACTTAGTTTATTATCCTAAAACTAAAGAAACTTTTATTAGAAACAAATAAACAAACAAAACAAATATTTATAATACAAATAGACAAAACCAACAACAACAATATATCAACTAACAAAGAATGTATACAATTACTATCATTTTATAGCTAACTATATAACAACAACAACTATATACATACACCTTTATATATACATAAATGCATATACACCTATCTATATAAATAGCTATTACATACATACACCATGAATATCATTTTTCATTAGAGACGAAAGAGTTCTAAGACCAAATAGACAAAACCAAACCACACATACATACATATTATTACTACTTCGGTGGTATTGAATTGAATATGGGCAACAACTACATATATAAGTATTATTATGATATACAAACATGTATTTATAAGGTAAACTTACATACACAAACACATATTATTTATTTGAAGAAGATATGTCTTTACTTTGACATACATATCTCCTCCATTCAATATCTTTAATATGAATGACATTTTAAATATATTTAATAACAGAAAAAAACGAATTGAATTGAAAAGTATCCATTCATAAATTATAAATAAAAATGCATTTTAAATGTAAACTATCAAATATTCGATAATGTTTTGACTTTTTAATTGTTTTTGGTAATGTAATATGGGGTAAGTAAGTCACGGTGCGCCTTAACTAATTTTAAATGGAAGGTGCTTACACCTGGGAAGTTTTTGCAGATTCTGAAACTACAATGTTCATAGATGAGAAAAATCAAAAAACAAAAAAAAATCGCCGGAGGGATTTTTAAATAAATCGCGATTTAAGTTCACATTTTTAGGGGTTCTTTAGATTTTCACGATTTTGCTTCGAAACCGCGAGTCCTATGTAAATGGGCCTAAAGAAAATGTTGTAGCTGTGAAAGTTCTCCACAAGAGTTACCTTTATGATATTTTCGTAAGTTTTATCGTTTTTGAGATATAGAAGTTCAAATTGAGACAATGCACTGACTGTATCGCCTCCTTATAAAACAATGTTATTAGTGCAATATCCCAAATAAAACTTTTATATCTTGAAAATGGTACAACCTAGGAAAAAATAAATCATCCAGTCTTGTAGAAAATTTTCACAGCTTCAACATTTTCTTTAGTCCCATTTTGATATGACTTGCGGGTTCCAAGCAAAATCTTGAAGACTTAAGATAAAAACCTAAAAATTTGAACTGAACCTCTATATCTCAAAAATGGTAAAACCTACGAGAGAATTTTCACAGCTACAACATTCTCTTTAGACTCATTTCGATACGACTTGCGGTTTCCAAGCAAAATCGTGAAAACCTAAAAAAACCCTAAGATTGTGAATTTTGATCGCGATTTATTTAAAAATCCCTCCGGCGATTTTTTCTGCTTTTTTATTTTTCTTATCTATGAACATTGCTGTTTTAGAATCCGCGAAATCTTCCCATGTGTAAGCGGTTTTCATCAAAAGTTAGTTAAGGCGCACTGAGCATGATATTGTTTTATAAGGAGGCGATACAGTCAGTGCATTGTCTTAATTTGAACTTCTTTATCTCAAAAACGTTAAAACCTACGAAAATATCATAAAGGCCAATCTTGTGGAGAATTTTCACAGCTACATTATTTTCTTAAGGCCTATTTACATAGTACTCGCGGTTTCCAAGCAAAATCGTGAAAACCTAAACAACCACTAAAAATGTGAACTTA
Source organism: Musca autumnalis (assembly GCF_047663935.1). Taxonomy (NCBI): domain Eukaryota; kingdom Metazoa; phylum Arthropoda; class Insecta; order Diptera; family Muscidae; genus Musca; species Musca autumnalis. Next base: position 236,632,506 of record NW_027411866.1, on the reverse strand, counting down.
AATCCCGATTTATTTGAAAATCCCTCCGGCGATTTTTTTTGTTTCTTGATATTTCTCATCTATGAGCATTGTAGTTTCAGAATCTGCAAAAACTTCCCAGGTGTAAGCACCTTCCATTTAAATTTGGTTAAGCCACACCGTGAAGTATTTAAACCAGTGTCGCCCAAGATTTTCCATCAATGTTTTAGTATGTGTGTATGTATGGGTGAAAAAACAACAACCACATTATGTTTATCGTTTATTTTATTCACGTACACTGTAAGTGAGAGAGAGAGAGAGAGAAGCAAATGCAAAAACAACTCAGTGGGCGCCCTCGCTATACTTCTTTGCAAAGAAACCCGTCTCTGATTAAACAGATAATAGATGAATTTATAATGTTACAGGCATACATAAATACGCCCGTACGATCCAAATGTTTTCACCACAAACGTACAACACCGGTTTTCTTATGAATACTAGAGTTGGGTAGTACCGGAACGACCTAGTTCTGCCACCTAAAATCGAGATTTTGTATGTATCAACTCCGAAGATCACAACTGTGAAAACGCATAAAGATGCCAAAGGAAGGTTAATTGAAAGATTCATTTGATTATAAAGGTTTTGAAAGTATTTAAAATGACAGAAAAACGAAAATTGTATCGGTGTCGGAACTATTTGGGTGACGTAGGGGATGAAAGATACCAAGGAACGGTCCTCACCGGTTTTAACATGGCAAAGCCATGTTAGACACTGACCTCCCCGTGGTGTCACCTGGGGAGCTGGCTTTAACACCCGTTAAAGGTAGTAAGCTAACATGTTCCGCGCGGTCACCCATAAGAACGTTAAAAACTTGGGTATGGGCGTCGGATCAGTAACCCTTCCCTAGAAAAAGCAGCCTACTATGAAAAAACGAAAAAAAAGAAAAACAAACCCCTCTAAAGTTGACGACACCCGCAAACGTTTTAAGGACCATGATCTGCAAATCTGCACCTGGAATGTTCGCACTCCTTATAGAGAAGGTGCAGTCTTCGCATTGGCAGACGTACTTGAAAAGTACAAGGCCAATATTACTGTCATACAGGAAATACGAGGGATTGGGAAAGGCGTCACAACAACACCTAAAGGTGACGCACTGTATTATACCTGCCATGACATAAAGCATGAGGTTGGTTGCGGATTTGTAGTTAGTCGGAGATTAAAACATCTGGTACCTAGCTTCACCCCAGTGAATGAAAGACTTGCTGCAATTCGAATAAAAGCTAAATTCTTCAACATCAGCTTTATTTGCGCTCATGCTCCCACTGAAGAAAAGGACGAACAGACCAAAGATATATTTTACGAGCGCTTAGAAGAAACATATGACCGTTGCCCTGCCCATGACATTAAAATCATTCTAGGCGATTTTAATGCCAAAATTGGAAAGTAGAATATGTTTGGCCCAACAATCGGGAATTTCAGTCTCCACAGCGAAACATCTGACAATGGTATGAGACTGATAGACTTTGCAGCTGCAAAAAACATGGTAGTTAGCAGTACCAGATTTAATCATCTCGATATTCATAAGGGCACCTGGCTCTCTCCAGATCAAAGAACAAGTAATCAAATTGATAATGTTGTGATAGATGGAAGACATTCATCGAGCGTCTTGGATGTACGATCGTTCCGAGGCGCAAACATTGATTCGGACCACTACCTTGTTGCAGCAAAGGTACGCACCCGTCTAAACGTTGCAAATAAAGCACGAACAGATACAACGCAGAAGTTGGACATCGATAAGCTGCAAACACAACAGATAGCCACAGCATATTCCACTCAACTAGCCCAATTGCTTAATGAGAGCACTCCTTGTCCCGATAACATAACAACACAATTTCAAAATATTGCCCACTCCATGCAAACAGTAGCAAAATCCATACTTAGATACCTGAGACCTCCACACAGGAATTCATGGTATGACCAGGAGTGTCGTGCTGCTACCGAAGAGAAAAATGCGGCATATAGAGCTACTTTACAATCAGTAGCACCGCGTAGCGCTCGAGAGAGATATCGGGACAAAAGGAGAGAAGAGAAACATCTATTCCGCAAGAAAAAGAAAGAAATGGAAAAGGGGGAGTGCGAAAAAATCTAGATGTAGAGGAGCCAGAGGTGAAACATCAAACAGATGGCTTTGGAACAGGTACATCCTCCTGAAGAGACCAGCAAGGTAATCTGGTAACAGATGCAGATAGCGTGCTCAGGATATGGAAGGAACATTTCTCCAATCTGCTGGTATCCAATAGTAGCGAAGACGATGATACCACAGATCCAATCCCAGAAGATGGTATAGAATGTGTGTACACCGCCCGGCCAATATGAGGTAAAAACAGCAATCAACCGGCTGAAGAATAACAAAGCAGCAGGAGCCGATGGCTTACCAGCCGAGCTGTTTAAAACCGGAGGCGACACGCTGATAAGGTGTATGCATCAGCTAGTTAGCACCATCTTGCAGGAAGAACGCGTACCCGACGATTGGATCCTGAGCATCCTGTGTCCCGTCCACAAGAAAGGAGATTAGACTGTATGCTCCAACTATAGGGGCATAAGTCTTCTCCGTATTGCCTATAAGATAGTGTCAGGGATATTGTACGAACGACTAAAGCCAACGGTCAACGAAATAATTGGACCATACCAATGTGGCTTTATACCTGGCAAGTCCACCATTGACCGACACACACCACATTTTTGTCGATTATAAAGCAGCATTCAACAGACCCCTCCGATCAAAGGTATTCCACGCAATGTCTGAATTTGGTATCCCCGCAAAGCTCAACCGGCTTTGTAAGATGACTTTAACTGATACTAGGTCCTCAGTTAAAATTGGAAAGAACTCCTCCGAACAGTTCAGTGCCAAAAGAGGTTTCAGACAATGAGACAGCCTTTCGTGTGACCTATTCAACATTTTGCTGGAAAAGGTAATACGAGATGCAAATTTCAAAAAAAAAATGGCACAATTTACACCAATAGTCACATGTTACTTGCTTATGCTGATGACATAGACATTATGGGACCATCAGTAAAGGAAGTAACTGATACCTTTTACATGGTCGCAGCAGAATCTGCGAAAGTGCGTCTGGCGGTAAATTGAAATTGAAATTGTCGACGAGCAAAGCGTCCATAGAGCTCGGACCAACTATGGAAATTGGTACCTATAATTTTGGGGTAGTTAAAGACTTCGTCTATCTCGGCACTGCCATAAACACAACAAACAACATCAGTTGTGAAATAGGAAGAAGAAATGTATTGGCCAACAGATCCTACTATGGTATGGATGACGGTGAATATCGACGTCGTATGAAGCGCGAGCTATATCAGCTATACAAAGACATGAATATAGTTAAACGTATCGAGATGCAACGATTGCGTTGGCTAGGTCATATCATAAGCATGAGCGATGATGAACCCGCTAAAATTGCGTATGAGTACATGCCACATGGCGGTGCACGTAGAATCGGCAGGCCTAAGCTTCGATGGAGTGGACGAAAAAATGGGAAGGTGCGGTATTCCAGAAAACGAAGCGAAAAACAGAGAGAATTGGAGATCTTTTCTTAGTTCGGTCTATGGAACAAATGTTCTGTAATGGGCCAGCTAAGTCGGAAATATTTGGAACCAGATTTGGACAACTCTAATGAATACTACCGAAATACGTCGAGCGTTTAAAATCGAAAGTTGAATTTTTTCAACATTGACAGACTTTTGGCTAAAAATGTGTCTCATCGAAATAACTGTATGTTTGGACGAAATTCGTTTCAGCCAATTAGGAGTAGATTTAGCTATGTCCGTTCGTCTGCATAGTTGGTTGGTGCGCACGATAACTCTCGAACGAATTAACCGATTCGAACCAAATTTTGCACGTCGCAATATTTTGCCCAAACTTAGTTTAAGTTCGAAGATGGGCCATATCGCTCCACTCCTTCGGGTACCTCCCCCACAAAAGTTCAAAATTTTTTTGTAAAATTGTGTGAACGAAATCTTTCGAAGGGAGCAATGTTTTGGTCAAAATTCTGCACATCGTATTATTCCTTCGGGATAAAGATCGTGTTCAAATACGGACTATATCCGTCTACTCCTTCGGGTACCTCCCACACAGAATTCGACTAAAGTGAAGTTTATGAGCTCCTCTCGGAACGTTTTGAACTTTTTTCCAGCCGGTTGTCCTTGCGGCTCATATTAAGACGGCACAATTTATTTTGGGTGCAAGTCCTGAGATAATGGCCTAAAAGCTCCAAGAAACCTTGACGACACCAACTAAAATGGCAAATCCGGAATATTGCTCTCTAAGGGAGATTCCGTTTGGTCTAATCTTTGCACATCTAGTCATGAAACAGGTGGGTATATGAACTATCTTGATCCCGTCCTTCGAATGCCTCCCTCACAAGATTTGGGAAATATGCTTTCAATAGCTCGTCTCTGATCGATTTGATTATTTTGCAAAACGTTTGGGTAGTACGTAAGATAACTCTCGAAGTGAGAAACCGATATTGTCCAAACGGTGAGCATCGTATTATTTCCTAAACCCTCGAATTATGTCCGACTATTGAGAGTGGTCCTACTCTTTCGCGTCCCACACAACGTTTGGAAATAGTGGTAGTTTTTAAATATTTGGTAATATGTTCTGTAGGCTATTGATTCTTGTCTTTAGGTCCGAGACTGAGGGTATATCTCAGTCGGCACAGCTGACTGATACTTTCTTACTTGTTTGTATTTATCTACCATACAATTTGCTGACATTTTTCGAATGATGGCCACAAGTTTCAAAGACGATATCATTATCGAACGTTTAGCAAATGTTTTTCTTGTACTTTTCTTTTGTTCGCCAAAAGTTCAAAAACGATATTATGTTCGAAAATTTGGTGACTGTTTTTTTCTTTGTAAGAAAAATGCTTTCGAAATTTACGTTAGAAATATTTTTGTTTAAAAAAAATATTTTATTTTGTTTGTAAAAAAATTCCCAATATTTTTCAAATAAATATGTCATCAATCAAAATGACAAATCCCCAAAATAATTCTTGCAGGGAGTTTCTGATTGGTGCGGACTTTGCACATAGTATTATTTCATCCAGTCATGTATCAGGTTAGAATATGGACTATATTATTCCACTTCTTCAGGTACGTCCCACACAAAATTGGAAAAAGTGAAGTTTAAGAGCTCTTCTCGCATAGTTTGGTTCTTTTTTCAGTAGGTTGTTCTAGCGCCTCTTTTACAACAGTACAATTTTTTCCGGAGTAAGTCAATGCTTCCTGAGATAATGGCCAAAAAGCTCCAAAACCCTATCGACACATACTAAAATGGCTCTTGTACAAGATAACTCCAAAACTTTTTCGAAAGCTTGAAGTGCTGCTGTGAATCGGAAATGGAGGTTTAAATGAAACATTTGTATGAGAAAGAAATACATTAGATACCATTTTTATATGTTTCCTTTACATTTATTTAAGGGGTTGTCACTATGAAGAATCGAGATTTTTTGTGTTTTGTGATAGAATGAGGCGTTAAAATTAACGAAAATATATTTAGTTTCATATAACAGTACAATATTCAAAAATATTTAGATTTAAAAACTATTATTCTTCATAGATGACCTTCGTCCTAATAAGACAACAATTAAATAAAAATTCATAGCATGAACCCGGATGCCCCGGCTGAGGTTTGAACCTTGGTCCTCTCTAACAAACAGACAATATTGTCGAGGTCTTGGCGTTCTAAGCCACTGCCAATCTATCAAAATTTCTGGACTGGACGGCATTACAATTCATGATGAAAAAAGTCTTCGTTTGTATATGTGTGTGTATGAAGAAGGATTCTAGGAAGACCAGAGACACTAGGCTGACTGGATAGTAAAAAGGCTTTAAAAATACTTCACAACTGCAAATTTGCAATAATTTTAGTATATATACAAGTTTTCAAACTCAGCCTTTGTCTTGCACCACATCTAAATATGCCTGATGAGCTAGCTTAAACCACCAGCGAATTAGTTGGATGTGTGTGGACATCGCTAGATATCACTTTTTCAATACAAAACTCCTTAGGTCATGATAAGCTCAATTAATTCAATTAAATAAAAACTCTCACAAATACATGACCTTCGTCCTAATAAGACAACAATTAAATAAACAATTATTCTTCAGTTTTTAAACCTAGGCTTTTAATACAATTTCTTCCATGCGCCACATTATTCGTTACTTGACATAGTTGGTCTATTCTTTATTCCAAATGCCATTATTTTTGATGCGGAACAATTAGTTTTTGTCTCTTTTTGTTCCACATGCCAAACGACATGGATATGGAACTAAAAAGTTCAAAGTTGTTTTGTTCCATAGGCCAGGCTTATGAATATGGAACAAAAAAAAATTGTTCGGTGTCGCAAGGCGGATATGGAACATATTGGCATCTGAATATCGCAGAAACTATAGGAGATAGAAAAAACCGACCAAAAAATCTGAAAGAGCATGGTTCAAAACCTTGTAAGTGTACTTTTATCTGAAATTTTCAAAAATGTGGTAACATTTTTATTAAGCATGTTTCTGGTTAATAGAGAACTTGAAATATTAAACTACGTTATACTAAAAGGTAAGGTCACAATAGGCAAGCGTCCGACACACAACAACAACAAATTTATCAAACCCTGTTGTCATGGCGTGAGTGCATGGTTTTTCAATGAATTGTGTGAGTGGAGAGAGAAACTCTATGTGCTTGCTCGCGAGTAAAGAGTCGCCGAGTGCTGCATTAGGTAAATATTTGCTCCAGCGACAGTCAGTGTGTGCTTAGTGAGAGCAAGTGAGTTGGGTTAGTAGTCACACACAAGTTCCAGTATCAATGATTAAGACGTAACCGACGCACACTGTTCGAAACCACTGATCTAGCGGCGCGAAAGTCAAAAAATCCAACTATAAAATTACTAAATATTATCCATTGTATCGATTACAGACACATTGCAGACAAAGATTTTGTTTTTTTTTCGTTTTTGTTGTTGTAAATATTCACTCAGTTATTCACTATCAAATAAAAGAGTTTTTGTTGTATCAGATTTTAAAAAATTTTAGCAAAAAAATTAACTTAACATTAAATGTTAAATAAATTCGTAATGAAACTGGACAAGATTTATTTTTAATTAATAGCAGAGGGCGTGATTTAAATTATAAAAATTAGTTTGGGGTATGGAGGTACTTAGTTATATAGCAATAAATTTTCAAAAAATTCAATAGTTTAGTGATTTTATGGGTTGAACGAGGTTGTTCCATAGAATGCATCTTGTAAACTTGGCCGAACTTGGGTTCGATTATTTTTTGGGGAATGAAATTGGACTCACTGGATACGGATTACCCACATTAGGGCTGCAAATATTTGCAAATACGTTTCTCAGCCTATTTCTCGTGCGCACCAGCCAGGCAGACAGACGGACGGACGAATATTGCTCAATCGACTCCAAATTGTCTTAACAAAATGTGCCTCATCGAAATAACGGTTTTATATGTTTGGACGAAATTAGTTTCAGATAATTTGGAGTCGATTTAGCCATGTCCGTCCGTACGATAACTAAACAAAAAGTTATTTGGTTATGGGAGTTTTTGTTTGTATAATATTGTACGGTCAAAGACGGCATCTGTGCTACTCAAATTTGTTATTGTTGTTATTACCACATTACACGAGTGGTACTAGAAATAAAATATGATATCCCACAATTTTTGTAACAAAAGAGACACAAACTCCGAATATGATGGTATGGTTAAACACACACAAAAGAACAAAAAAACAACACTGACAACTTTTTTATACCCTCAGCCTTTAGGCTAAAGAGGGTATTTACACTTTGATACGACCAAAAATGTGCCTCATCGAAATAATGGTTTTAGACCCCAAGTATGTTTGTACGATATCCGTTTCAGACAAATTTGAGTAGATCTAGCAATGTCCGTCCGTCTGCCTGTCTGTCTGTCCGTCTGTCTGGCTGGTTGGTGCGCACGATAACTCTCGAACGGATCAATCGATTCGGTTCAAATTTTGGGTATCGAAATATTTTGTCCAGATTCGATTAAAGTTCGAAGATGTGCCATATAGGTCCAGTCCTTCAGGTACCTCCCCCACAAATGTTCAAAAATTGTCGCAAAACTTGTGCGCACGATAACTCTTGTAGGGAATAACCGATTTGGTCCATACTTTGCACATCGTGTAATTTATACCAAACTTAGATGAGGTTCCAATATGGACTCAATCGGTCCACTACTTCGGGTACCTCCCACACAAAATTTCAGAAAAGTTCAGTTTAGGACCTGGTCTCGAATCGATTTGATTTTTGTTTACACAAGTTATATTCGCTGTCCTCTATACGACGCTGTAAGTTTCATTAGGGACAAGTCCATACTTCCTGAGAAAATAGCCTGAAAGTTACACAAAAACCCTATAACACCGTATGTAGGGGTTGGAGCGCAAGATAACTCTCGAACGGATCTGCCGATTCGGTCCAAAATTTGGCTTTCGTAATATTTTGCCCAAACTTAGTTCAAGTTCAAAGATGGATTATATCGGTCCACTCCTTCCGGTACCTCCCCCACAAAAGTTCGAAAATGTTCGGAAAATTTGTGAGTACGATAACTCTTGAAGGAAGTAACCGATTTGGTCCATACTTTGCACATTATGAAATTTCTACCAGACTTAAATGAGGTTACAATATGGAGTCAATCGGTAAACTCCTTCGAGTACCTCCCACACAAAATTTCGGAAAAGTTCAGTTTAGGACCTGCTCTCGAATCGCCTTGGTTTTTGTTGTAACATCTTGTATTCACTGTCCCCTATACGAAGGTACAAGTTTCCTCAGGGGCAAGTCCATACTTCCTGAAAAAATTGCCCGAAGGGTGTAGAAACCCCCTATTGCACCCCATTGTCTATGTCGGTCCATTTCTTTAAGTACCTTTTCTGCAAAATTTTTTTAACATTAATCCTAATCAAAATTTTTGTGGGTTCATACGACCAAAATTTTGAAACCCTCTAAATACATAAGTTTTTTGTGAAAAAAGTGTTTCAATTTGCACAGGCTGAGGGTATATCTCTGTCGGCAAAGCCGACTGATACTTTTTACTTGTTCAGTTTGCCTTTTATGAAAAATTAATTTGAATCTTATTATGTTAGTCATTATTTGTGTACATTATTAGCTTCCACATTACGACCACATGCAAACGTTTTCACATACATATATTGCCTATTGAAATGATGTCCACTCACAATGGCATTGTAGTACATTTTCACATAATATTATGACCCTGTATGGAATTTTGTGATTACAGCATATTTCCTTATGGTCCAACAGACTTTCAATGTTATTATATTGATTTTTATTGACTGTCTTTTGCTTTTGCGATAGAAACAATTTATTGTCATATTTTTATGAGGAATTTTTTGACATCAATATATTGTAATCCGAACACATGTACTCTAGCTGTTCTTATGTGTTGGAGTTGTTATCATTAGGTTGAGTTTTATTTTCCTTTCGAAAGTTAATAAGAACTTGGTAATAATAAAGCAAAAAAAAAATAAAGGGAAACATTTGTGGTCTTCTTTAATAAAAAACCAGTAAGGAAAGGATCAAAGTCGGGCGGGGTCGACTATATGATACCCTACACCACTGTGAATATGTAAAATATAAATCGGAGCTATATCCAGATCTTAACCGATTTTGATATAATTTGGCACATTTATTTCCAGACCGAATTCAGTCACACATTCCAAATATCATTGAAATCGGACTTATATATCGTGTTTGGAGCAGAAAATACACGAAATCGGCCGAAAATATATATGGGTGCTATATCCAAATCTGAACCGATTTCGATATAAATTGACACATTTATTTCTAGACTGAATTCGGTCACACATTCCAAATTTCATCGAAATCGAAAATATATAGCGTGTTTGGTACAGAAAATACGTGAAATTGGCCGAAAATATATATGGGAGCTATATCCAAATCGGAACCGATTTCAATATAATTTGGCACACTTATTTCTAGACTGAATTCGGTCACACATTGCAAATTTCATCGAAATCGGAAATATATAGCGTGTTTGGTACAGAAAATACGTGAAATTGGCCGAAAATATATATGGGAGCTATATCCAAATCGGAACCGATTTCGATATAATTTAGCACACTTATTTCTAGACCGAATTCAGTCAAACATTCCAAATTTCATCAAAAGGGGACGTATATAGCGTGTTTGGTGCAGCAAATACGTGAAATCGGGCGAACATATATATGGGAGCTATATCCAAATCTGAACCGATTTCGATATAATTTGGCTCATTTATTTCTAGACTGAATTCAGTCACACATTCCAAATTTCATCGAAATCGGACATATATAGCGTGTGTGGTACAGGAAATACGTGAAATCGGCCGAAAATATATATATGGGAGCTATATCCAAATCCGGACCGATTTCAATATAATTTTGCACACTTATTTGTAGACAAAATTCAGTCACACATTCAAAATTGGACGTTTATAGCGTGTTTGGTGCAGCAAATACGTGAAATCGGGCGAAAATATATATGGGAGCTATATCCAAATCTGAACCGATTTTCACCAAAAGCAATAGCGTTCTTCCTATGGCTAAAAAAGTTGTAGTCCCCAATTTTCAGCTGAATCGGACAAAAAATGCGACCTGTATGTTGCGAACAAAAATACATGGACAGACGGACAGACAGACGGACGGACACGCATAAATCGACTCAGAAAGTGATTATATGTATATCCCCAAAAGGAACTGTGGGTCAATTTCGTTTCCTTTTGTATGTTACATACAAATGCACAAAGACATAATACCCCTTACCACTGAGTGGTGTAGGGTATAAAGACATAAATGCGCATCTGTCCACAGAGCTATTTTTTGTCATGCGAAAAAAAAATTATCTGAAATATTTATGCTGGATGAAACTTTTTATGTAATATGCAGGTTTACATTTTAAATATTACAACAAATTATTTGTTATTTTGTCAACAGTTTTTTGTATAACTGTAACTAGATATCCTGGTGCCACCGTGGTGCAATGGTATGTACACCCGCCTTGCACGCTGCCAGTCAACATCAACTTTTCAACGGTGTCAAAAAACCCTCAGTAATGTTGGCCTGAGTATTACAGTCATGTAAAACTTCTCTACAATTGGTGTCTTATAAACAGCAGTCCCATACTTACTTACTTATCTGGCCCATTACATAACATTTGTTCCATAAACCGAACTAAGAAAAGATCTCCAATTCTTTGTGTTTAGTGCTTCGCTTTCTGGAATACCGCGCGGTCATCACTTCATCCACTTGTTTACTCCATCTATTCTTTGGCCTACCAATTCTGCGTGCACCGCCATGTGGCTCGAATTTATACGCCTTTTTATGATATGGCCTAGCCAACGCAATCGCTGCATCTCGATACGTTTAACTATATTGATGTCATTGTATAGCAGATACGCTCGTGGTTCATACGACGCACATTGGGGCAAGATTCCAAAAAACGGAGATTAATTCAGGCAAGCATTTGAGTGAACTAATGTTAATATTTTTCGAATGTTTACACTTCAATCAATATAACGGAACACAGTTTTGGTGCAAATTGAGGGATTGGAGAGGTATATTCGAAGCCCTCATAAATGGGTACCATAAAAACTATGAAGTGTTTTTACGGTTTTGCCTTCATTTCTTATTTGATGAATCCAAAATCTTCTAATATGATAAATTATTGGTTGAGCTAATATTTGGCAAAAAATTATTAAGTTAGGTCAATATTTTAGTGTAGCTCCCATACAACGGTAACTCCCGATTTTATGTATTTCGAGGGTCTTGACCACATTTTTTAGTACATTTATCTGTAAATAAGGATTTATAGTTCTGAATGCCTAAGAATTCATAGTGTGAAAATTTGTCAATATAGGTCAATGTTTTGATATAGGCCCCATATAGAGGTGCAGTCAAATTTGCGAGTTTTCCAATATTATATGCATATATTGCTACTAAACTGGTTCAAATTATGAATTGTACATTTTGAAGGGATTGAACATATTTCTATCAAACATCATCTCTATATATTCTCGTTTTGGAATAAGCTCCATATAAAATATTCTGCTACTTTTTTAACTCTAAATACTTTTCAAAAATAGGGAAAATGGCTACATTTAAATTAATTTTTAATATGCTTCTAAACTTCTTTTGCCATAAATATGTTTTTCTAAGACTTAGATTCCTAACTGAAGTTGACGATTCCATTCTAAAAGGGGCACTTTTGATGCGTAAAAAAATATTACTCTTTATATACCAAAATTTAATTTAATTTTTTATGGTGCTCTTTAAATTATTAAAAATTCTTTAGCTTTATGACAGTGTAACTGTAAAAGTAAACAATATATGATCTTGACATTTTGGTTAAAGACTTACAATTTTGTACCATATTACCATGTAACGACAGTTATACCAAAAACCGAATTTAATTTATGTTAATTAATCTCCATTTTTTGCTATTTCACCCCTTGTGCATCGCCATCATTTTATATAAATCATTATATATAGTAACTATAACATAATGGTAGACCTACACAAGTTGTGTTATGTAGGGTGACCGCAGACATTAAACCAAAACACGACATACTGTACAACAGTAACAGGGAAAATGAAGACAAAAACCCCAAAATGCAAATATTTGACCCACGGCTATTTCCACCATTTTTGACATAACTCAAAATGAGCAAGTAGGGAGCAAGTTTTGTTTGCGCAATTTCAAAGAAAACAATCAAGAGAAAAATACAAAAAAAATTCTCACGACCTTCTCGACACTCTTTTTTGTTATACTCCAATACATTTCAAAATTATGCAAAATCTGGACACATTTTGAGGAATTTTTTAAACACATTTCTACAAGACTTTTTCAGTACAATTTTTTCCTAAAATATTAAGAATTACCTCTGCTTGAAATATCTATTTTGAAAATGCCAAGTTTATGTAGCAAAAACTACGTTATGGCGATTTAAAAGCAGCAAAATTTAATACTTTTCACCTGTTTCTTAAATTTTAAAAATATGTTCAACTTTAACACTGTGCTACACGAAAAGTAAACAACATACGACTTTGCTATTTTGGATAGTGAGGGAGAATTTTGTACTCGTTAACCCTGTCAAGACAGATTATCAAAAATTTGTGTTTCAATTTTTCAATTAAGAGCCGTTTTTTTCAATCTTGCCCCAACGTGCGACGTCGATAATCACCGTCAACGCAGATTGGCCCGTAGACCGTTCGAAAAAATTTTTTCTCAAACACGCCAAGCACTGCCTTATCTGCTTGCGCAAGTACCCAGGCTTCGGAACCATACATCAGCACGGGTATTATCAGTGTTTTGTAAAGCGTTATTTTTGTTTGACGAGTTGTGGCTTTGTTTTTGAAGTGCTTACTTAAGCCAAAGTAGCATCTGTTGGTCAACACAATTCTTCTTTTTATTTCACAACTGATGTCGATGGTTGTGTTTACGGCGGTATACGAAGTCTTTTACTACCTCAAACTTATAGCAACAAACCTCAACAGTTGGTCCGATCTCAGTGTACGTATTGCGCGTCGACACCATCAACCTGGTCTTCTCGTCGTTTACCGCCAACTTTAGCAGATACCCCTACTTATTTTACTGATCGTCCCATGATGTCTATATCATCAGCATAAACAAGTAACATGTGGCTATTGGTGTAGATTGTGTCACTTCTTTTGATCACACGAAAGGCTGTCTCCTTGCCTGAAACCTCGTTTGGTACAAAACTCTTCGGAGAGGTTCTTTCCTATTTTATCTGAGGACCTCGTGTCAGTTAAAGTCATTTTACAAAGCCTGAGCTTTTGCGGGGATACCAAATTCAGACATGGCTTGGGATACCTTTGAAGGCAGCGGGCTGTCGAAGGCTGCTTTATAATCGACAAAAAGGTGATAGATGTCGATCTGCATCTCTTGGGTCTTCTCCAGGATTTGCCTCAGGGTAAATGTCTGGTCAATGGTGGACTTCTCAGGTCTAAAGCCGCATTGGTATGGTCCAATTATTTCGTTGACCATGGGCTTTAGTCGTTCGCACAGTATCCCTGACACTATCTTGTAGGCGATAGGGAGAAGACTTATGCCCCTATAGTTGGAGCATAAAGTCTTATCTCCTTTCTTATGGACGGGACACAGGATGCTCAGGTTCCATTCGTCGGATACGCGTTCTTCCTGTCAGATGGAGCTAACTAGCTGATGCATACACCTTATCAGAGTGTCACCATCTTCTGGGATTGGATCTGTGGTATATTCGTCGACTTCGCTACTATTGGATACCAACAGTTTGGAAAAATGCTCTTTCCATATCCATAGCACACTATCTGTATCAGTTACCAGATTACCTTGGTGGTCTCTACAGGAGGATGTGTCAGTTCCAAAGCCATCAGTTTGATGTTTCACTTCTTGGTAGAATTTTCGGACTTCATTCTGTCTCCTGTACATCTCGAGTTGTTCACTCTCCCGCTTTTCCATCTCTCTCTCTTTTTCCTGCTGAAAAGACGTTTCTCCTCTCTCCTTTTCTCTCGATACTTCTCTCGTGCACTACGCCTTGCTACTGATTGTAAAGTAGCCCTATATGCCGCATTTTTCTCTTCGGTAGCAGCACGACACTCCTGGTCATACCAAGGATTCCTTGGTGGAGCTGTCTATTTTGCCATTGTCCTGATATGTTAGAGGGACGAGGAGTGCAGTTGAGTGGAATATACTGTGTCTGTATGTTGTGATTGCAGCTTACCGATGCCCAACTTCCGTGTTGTGTCTGTTCGCACTTTGTTTGCTACGTTTAATCTGGTACGTACATTTGCTGCAACAAGGTAGTGGTCCGAGTCTATGTTTGCACCTTGGAACGATCGTACATCCAACACGCTTGCTGCATGTCTTCCATCTATCACAACGTGATAAATTTGATTTCTTGTTCTTTGATGTTTCACTGTGGGGACTGAATTTCCGACTGTTGCACAGTGGATTCACTTGTATGGAGAAAGTGGCCACAAATATTTAGAGTGTAGAAATCAAGCCAATGCGCCGGTTACAGCTTTGTGCTGCTGCGAAGAGTGTTTTAAGAATCCACGAGCGTCACATTCTCCCCCCTTCCCCTCTGCTGAAAAGAGGTCCCGTTTATCTTATGATGCAAAAATAGGCTTGGGGAAACAAAACAATCTCCAAAACAACATAAAATCCAACCAATTTAGCCGATTAAAAAAATCAACATTTTTGTCTGAAAAATGGTACAATTTTTAATAAAGATCTTATAGCGTTCTTCCTGGAAGGCACGTACCGCCACCGTAAGACAAATTTGGAAGAAGACTTTTTCATCTTTCCACTTATGCCAATTATGGTAATGTTCGAGGTCAGATAACAGAGTTATACGCTAATATATCCATTCTAGGGCAGCTTTAGTCAAGGACCCACCATTTATAGTCTGGCACTAGATGGCAGCTGATTTTAATCTATATTAATAAAAGAGTAAAGTGATTGACTTACTGACTGACTTACTGACTGATTCATCAACTCCCAGACGAAACGGCTAAAGCTAGAATCTTGAAATTTTGTGTGTGTGGATCACTCTTGGTCCGAAGGGTTCAGAAAAGGCTGGGTTTTTGGAAAATCGAACTAGGAGGGTACGAAAAGTACTAAAAGGTACTAAATATGGTACAAATTAAGGAGTTAGAAGATGTCGTTTGGAAATGACAAAACAACGTATTGAACATAGCGGATGCTTAGAATTTAACCATTTGCCCAATCACATTAAGAATCATTCACAAATATCTAACTTTAAAACTGAACTAAAGTCTTTCTTGTCAACAAATGTAGGAATGCTTTTGACGTAAGTCATCTGAAATCATATAAATAATACCATTTTTGTTTTCAATATCTCTTGATGTAATTAAAGTAATGCTAACCGTTCTTTAAAAACAAAATGAAATATTAATATAAAATAAGTCTCAATAATGCCTCTATGGCGCTGGGGCAATATTTAAGTAATGTAGATACCCAGCAAACCAATCGTACCGACATCTTAACGAAATCGGAACAAAATTCGGACGATACGTCCGATGTCTGATCCGAAATCGTAACGATATCTTAACGAAAGTTGTATGAAGTGGTTGACATAATTTCGGAAGGAAATGTCGGATCGACATCGTATCGATTTCGATCCGATTTCGTAACGAAATCTGAAGAAAATCCTTGGGAAATTCGGAAAGGAAATTTCTTTCCGACATTCGTTCCGAAATCGGAACGAAATCGGTACAAACTCTGAACTATTTCCGCTCCGATAAATCTTTTAGAAATCGGAACGAAATCTGAACGACGTTGCTTCCGAAATTGTTCAGACGTGTCGGACATCCGACATTTGGTTTGCTGGGTAAATAAAAATGAATTTAATAAAATAAAAAAAAAATGGTACCCACTGTATTAGGGAAACGGGAAGAGCTAGAATTCTGAAATTTGGAATGATGGTCACTGGTGGAGAGTTAGAAAGATGTACCAAAGTGCTTTTGGAAATACGACCTATAAGTGTACGAAAAGTACTAAATTTGGTACCAGTTCGTATTTTGTGAACGGATAAAGGTTAAAGGTTGACATTTTGTGTGATAATCAAGGTTAAAGGGTACGGTTGACATAAGGATGTGGTTTGGGAAAAGTGTACACATGTGTACGAAAAGTACTAAATGGTACTAAATTTGGTACAATTATGATTTGGGCGAACGGATAGAGCTGGAATCGTGAAATTTTAAGTTAAGGCTACTGTTGGGGGGTAGAATGGACGTAGTTTTGAAAATTCGTACTTACGGGTACGAAAAGTACTAAATGGTACTAAATTTGGTACAGTTATGATTTGGGAGAACGGGTAGAGCTGGAGTCATGAAATTTTGAACTAAGGCTACTGTTAGAGAGTAAAATGGAAGTAGTTTTGAAAATTCGTACTTATGGGTACGAAAAGTACTAAATGGTACTAAATTTGGTGCAAGTATGATTTGGGCGAACGGATAGAGCTGGAGTACTGAAATTTGAATTGTGTACTCATGGGTACGACAAGTACTAAATAGTAGTAAATTTTGTACAATTTGGATTTAGGTTGAACGGATTGAGTTGGAATAATGAAATATTGAGTTAAGGCTACGGTTGGAGGGTAGCATGGAAGTAGTTTTGAAAATTCGTACTTATGGGTACGAAAAGTGCTAAATGATACTAAGTTTGGTACAAGTATGATTTAGGCGAACGGATTGGGCTGGAATCCTGAAATTTGAATTAAGGCTGATGTTAGAGTGTAGAATGGAAGTAGTTTTGAAAATTCGTACTTATGGGTACGAAAAGTACTAAATGGTACTAAATTTGGTACTATTACGATTTGGGTGAAGAGATAGGATTTGAGTGAACTGATAGAGCCGGTATCCTGAATTCGTAATTGAGATTACTGTTGAAGTGTAGGATTGTGGTAGTTTTGGAAATTCGTACTTATGTGTACGAACAGTACTAAATGGTACTAAATACAGTACAATTTTGATTTGGGTGAACGGATAGAGCTGGAATCCTGAAATTGAGAATTGGCATTACTGTTGGAGTGTAGAACTAATGTAGTTTTGGAAATTCGTACTTAGAGTACAAAAAGTACTAAATGGTACTAAATTTGGTACAAAGGCGATCTGGGTGAACGGATAGAACTGGAATCCTTAAATGTGGAATTGAGATTTCTGTTGGAGTGGTAGTGGTAGTTTTGGAAATTCGTACTTATGGGAATGAAAAGTAATAAATTTGGTACAATTGGGATTTGGAATCTGGAATCCTGAAATTTGGAATTGAGATTATTATTGAAGTGTAGGATTGAGGTAGTTTGGAAATTCGTACTTATGGTTACGAAAAGTATTAATGATATTAAATTTTTTACAATGTGGATTTGAGTGAACGAATAGACCTGGGATCCTTAAATTTGGAATTGAGATCACTGTTGGAGTATAGGTACGAAAAGTACTAAATGGTACTAAATTTGGTACAGTGGGTATTTGCGGATAGAGTTGGAATCCTGGAATTTAGTAAGACTACGGTTGGAGTGTATTATATCGTACTTATGGGTACGAAAAGTACTTAATGGCACTCAATTTTTTGTTGGGTGTAGGGACAGTGCTGGAGTCTGTATTCTTTGGATTTTGGGTGAGTATTGGAGTGCAAAGTTGGTCTCGCTGTTAATATGTAAGGGTGCGAACAGTACTAAAATAACAATAAATATTGATTAAAATTGGTATTAGTGCAATAAAATTTTCAGTGTTCGCCATTTTCATATTATATATTGTTTATTTGTTTTTTTTTTATATCCTTTCCGCATACGAAGTAGCGGTCACTTTGCTAGTACTGAATAATTTTAAACTCATGAACTACTTTGGAAAATTATTCCCGAGGTGGGCACTGGTGGGCATCATGACTAAAACCTTAGGTCAAATTTAAGTATATGATCGAATAGGCATTACAAAATATACTAAGAAAATATGCAGCTAACAGGAATACCATAACACGCTAAAAAACTTTTTTTATTAAATTAAGCTATTACCTCCTCCTTCAAAATCCACTATAATATTTTGCTATACGTATTAGTTTCGCGATATTTTAAATATATATTTACTTGCACTTAAAATATAGGTTGTACTTACACCAAAAAATATTTTTCAAATGTTCCGACTTCTGAAGCTATTCTTAAGAAGATCGCGTTCGAATGGAACACAAACTAATATATATTTAAAAAGGTCCATATCAGAGCTGTCAAAGCTGCCAGATGTTGAACCAAATTTTTGACATTCATTTTTTATTTTTGGCCAATGGGTGGATCCACTGTGTGTTGGGCCAAAGATATTCTCCTTTCCAATTTTGGCATTAAAATCGCCTAGTATAATTTTAATGTAATGTTCTAGAAACGTCAAAAACCGGAAATTGAGAGTCACCATTATACGGGGGGCTATACCAAAACGTGGACCGAGCTTGACATACACCAACCAAATGACCCATCTTTAAAAAAATTTCAACGTCTTTTTTCAATTTTTGTGGATGCTAGAGTGATTACCGTAGACGGACGGAGTTTGTTAAAAAGTTGTTTTATTCTCTTTTCTTTTTATCTAAACGCTCAAGTTCCGGTGAATTTCTTATTTCAGGAATTTCGGACAATTTTACATTACGTTCAATTTAAGTAATTTAACTTTTAGGTAGGACAGAAAACCCGCATCTAAAAATCGTACTTGCAATATATTTACTTTCAAATTCCGTATATGACACAGCACTTGATAAATTGATAAAAAAAATGGTGGCTTTGACCAGAAAAATCGAATTCTGAATGACTGTGCGATATAAATTTTTAAAAAGTCGATAAACGGTCTTCTATATTTCAATGAAAAATTAAATTTTTTGCACGTTTTTATATCTTAACAACCGGCTGAAAATTGCAATTTTGGCAGACGATGTAACAATTACTTTCTCAATTAAATATACCATTTACACTTATCGAAAAAATCCAACCAAATATATTTTATAGATGACTGATTATACACTGCTTATTTAAAAATCTAGCTGGATAAATAACATTCATCTACGATTTGAAAATATCAAATCACAAAGTATTAAACCCTCACGTCAATAGAGTGGCTCATTATATCTGTCACATTCAATGGAAATTGGACGAATATGCAAATTATTTTGTATGATATGTACTATATTTAACTATAAACAATCCAAATTAATATGCAATTCAACAGAGACCAGAAATTTGAAACACAATTTGTTTACAATTCGGCAATATTTGGGAAAATCATGTATGCAATCGAATACAAACAAAGCAGGGATTTGAAATTGCCTCACTCTTTGCTGGCTGCAACTGACAACTGACATTTTACTGACTTCAATGGAGCAGAACATAAAATGAACATCAATCAATTCTCAATAAACAACAGAAGAAGGAGGAGCAGCAGCAGCAGCAAAAAGAACAACGATACACATTTCGATACAATAAATCCATCGCTCGCCCATACAGTTCGTCAAATCCTTAATGGAAATGTGAATGCGAATGCAAATCTAATGACAATGTACGAGAATATGTAGGTCGATTTGGAAATACATACACCAGTGCACACATTCACTTTGTTTCATACCTTTTGGTCAAATGGAGCAATGGAAAATCCATGTTAAATCCTCACAGCTATAACGAAAGGGAGGCAACATCAGGAACATCATAGACGAAGGTAAAGCAATGTACGTGATTTTTTTAAAGATTGTTTCTCCACTGCACACTACTATCCGATTGACTAAATGACAAACTGAGTGACTGTTTGATACTCCCCTTCTCAAGAGAGGCTGTTGTTGCAGCTGCCAAACCAATCTTCTTTTCCTTTCCATTTCCTAAAGCTAATATTTCAAAGAGAATTGAAAGGAAGACATGAAGTAACACATACACAAGCGGGCATTAGGAAAACGGAAGAGAAAGGTAAGAGTGAAAGAACTGTTCTGAGAAGAAGGTAAATCGTGTAGAAACTCTATGACAAGTGGATATTGGCATTGTTTAATAGGTAGAGAATAAGTGACTTGACGGAGCAAAAAATATTGATTCATGAATAAAGGTCAATTTTGGCAATCCAAAGATACACTTTGGTAACTCTGATTCCAATATAGAGGATTTAAAAGTCATTGGAGACAAGTAAAAAACTAACAGTTGGCTTTGCCGACAGAAATATACCCTCAGCCTATGTGAATTGAAACTCACATCTACGTACAGATCGATTGTATTTCGGGTCTTTTCAGAATTTTTGTGGCCCTTTTTTGGACATTTGAACATGCCGACAAAAATGTGGATTAGGATCAAAATTCAGAAGCGTTGCGCAGGAGGCACTTGAAGGAATGGACCGACATAGTCCAATATGGAAGCGGATCTCATTCTGGAAGTCATATCTTTTAGATAGATATCGCGCCCATTGCAGTGGGTCATCGTATAACTTTTAGACCAGTGTACCATGAAGCATTAACTTGTCCCCGGAAAAACATAATGTCGCTGTAAACAGGACCACAACGAACAGCATTGCTATACATTTCCAAAGAATCTTCGAACAGACTCTAAACTGCACTTAGGCACAAATGTTGAACTATTGTGGGGGAGGTAACCTAAGCAGCGGGCCGATATGGACCATTTTAGAAGTTAAACTAAATTTGGACAAAAATATTAGGAGATCCAAGTTTGTCCCGTTAAGGAAATATTGAGTAACCATTTTAGTAAAATTTTTTAATTAGGGGAAGTACCGGATATTGTGGACCGATATTACCCGTCTTCCAACTGAAACTAAGTTTGGACCACATTGGCTAATCAGTTCTAGGGTTATCGTGCTCTCCAGCCACTACATATGGTGTCATGTTGTTGTTGTTGTAACAGTGTTTATTATTATGTTTGTATGTTCGTTCTTCTGTTCAATCTGGCTCTGGGTCTATCTCCAGTTCATGGAAAGTGGCTGCTGCGATGGAATGTAACCACAGATCCACTGGAGTTAGATGAGTCGGTTTGGCGGGGCAGTCGAAAGGGTATTTTGTGACGTTCGGGCCCATGCCGTATACTGGGCAGATGTCTTGCACTCCGCGGTCGATTTCCGCCCAATAAGAATTTTAGGGACTGCAATATCCCGAGCGTAGTTAAGCTAAAACTACCCTGCTTTGTCGTGGCAGCAGATGGTGATTGGGATGACTCTCACGGTAACACTCAAGCAAGTACTGCAACGAAAGCACCTCATTGTTGCTTTACTTGAAGAATCTTTGCCTCTTCATGCAGATGGTCCACTGAAGACATGAGAAGGCACCCTGTTGCTGTTCTCAGGGAGGCATTCTGACAGCTTTGAATCTTTTTCA
Source organism: Musca autumnalis (assembly GCF_047663935.1). Classification (NCBI taxonomy): domain Eukaryota; kingdom Metazoa; phylum Arthropoda; class Insecta; order Diptera; family Muscidae; genus Musca; species Musca autumnalis. The sequence continues at coordinate 236,610,580 of NW_027411866.1, read as the reverse complement.
AATTCGTATCACTAATTCCGGGGACCAAACTGGAGCCGTATAGCTTACCACAGACCGACCTATCGCGTTATATGTGGTCAACAGGTTTCTTTATCGGCACCCCAAGTGCTGCCGGCTAGGGACTTGAGGACCTTGTTCCTACTACTCAGTTTGTCGCAGATAGCTGCGGCGTGCGCGCACCTATTGAAAGTAGTGTCGAATGTCCTAAAATGTTGGGGCAGTTTGTGGTCGGAATTCTGCTACCGTCAACCACGACATTCAAATTTCTCCCAAACTGCGCTGTCCATGAGATGAACAGAGTGGCTGTGGGAAAAGGTGTTAAGATCGGTTAAATATGAGTTCAGTCTCTCACAGATGCCATCCGCATACGTTATGATCCCGATGCTGTCAGGAGGGGGCGAAATAAAGGAGAGGTAGAGGTTGAACAGTTCCGGAGATATTACCCCACCTTGGGGAACTCCCTGTTTCACTTTACGGCGTTTAGACTTCTTGTTCCTGAATTCCACGTACGACTGGCGTCCACACATATAATTGACTATCCAACTTTTCAAGCTTGGCCGGAGGGTTGACTGCTCAATGTCTTCAAACAGCGTGGAGTGCCTGACTGTATCAAAGACTTTTGATAAGTCAAGCGCCACCATCATTTTTCTATCACACGGCGGTATGTGGTGGAGTCCTTGACAGATATATGTGGTAATAGCGTGCAGCGCTGTGCTGCTTACGGAAACCATGCTGATGATCGGCAACTTGATCGCTATTCCTGATACTGGGGAGGGCTAAGGCCTCAAGGGTCTTTGCTACGGGCGATAAAAGCGAAATCGGCCTGTACGATTCACTTTTGCTGGCATCCTTGCCTGGCTTCCGTAGCAAGGCCACCCTTCCTATTTTCCAGACTTGGTGAACAATGAGGGTGGCTAGCGACAAGTTTAGAACTTTAGTGAGATACTCCACATCCGGCTCATCCAGCTGTTTCAGCATTATAATGGAGATTCCATCAGAGCCCAACGCTTTGGATGATTTAGCGTTCCTGATGGCATTAACATTGTGGTTTATCCTCGGCAGGAAGCGATCTGATACGACGCAATACTCTCCTCTTTGCCCTGTCGCTCTCGGCGTGCTCGACAAACTGTCGATTAAAATAACTTGCGCATCTCTTCGGGGCAGTCAACGTAACGTCGCCAAACTTGACTGAGGTCCTATCTTCCCTCTTGCCGGGGTTCGGGAGTGACTTAACCGTTGGCCATAATTCACTTATACAGGCTCCAATGTTTAGATGATTTAACCACTTGCTCCGCTTATGCTCGCCGACCAGCCTGTTAATTTCCAGTGTCAGCTCTCTGACTCTAGCGTCATTGCGGTTGGGTCGACGAAGCTCATCACGCTCATTTGTTAATCCCGTCGCCTCTGCTGGGAAGTTTGGTCTTACTTCGGGTATTCGAACAGCAGGGATATGGGGAACGGCTGCAGCAGTGATGAACGTCCATTCCTTGGACGGTTCTCAGAAGCGGTGATTGGTGAACTCTCTGAAACTCGGCCAATTAGCTTTCCTATGATTGACGAACATGCGGCGTTCAGAGGTGATGAAATTATGTGGTCTGCTAATGGAGACGATTATGGGGAGATGGTCTGATCTAACGTCATTTGTCAGATCAGGTGACACCATGGATATGTCTGGCGAACTGTGACACTCTCCTCTAATTCTGATAGGGGCGTCCTCATTGACCGTGCAAACCGTAGAGCTATCGTCAATCTGCTCAGCCAGCGGTGCACCCCTCTGTTCGTTTCCGAGGGCTGAATGCCACATCATGAAATTATGTGGTCTGCTAATGGAGACAATTATGGGGAGATGGTCTGATCTAACGTCATTTGTCAGACCAGGTGACACCATGAATGTGTCTGGTGAACTGTGACACTCTCCTCCAATTCTGGTAGGGGCGTCCTCATTGCAAACATAGAGCAAAACATAGAGCTATCATCAATCTGCTCAGCCAGCGGTGTACCCATCTGTTCGTTTCCGAGGGCAGAATGCCACATCTCATGATGGGCATTAAAGTCCTCCAGGACCAGACGATTATGACCTTCCAAAAGCGGGCAAATGTCAGGCTCGTCATCTGAGATACAGCTATTTCTTCAGCTACTCTATTTCGGCAGTTTCACACCTGACTGCCACACATTCCATGTAGCACTTCTGGTGCGATCCTTCTTTAACACAGCTACAGTTGTTGTTGATCTTGGTTTCATGCACCGCCGCGACTTAATGTTCTTCCGACTCATGAAATCTACTATTTCCTCGATTTTACATCGGAGTCAATTGCAATTAAATTGCAAAAAATATGCATTTTCTGTAATTGGGACAACAACGGCTGGTGTTAAATGCTGCGTATGTAGTTGCTGTCGAGGGGACTGTCGGGGAGTTTCGTAATATGACAACGACTCACTGGGGACTGTATTCACGCAGCATGCAGCAATATAGTCCCTGTCGTAGTCCCTCACGTGAACAAGTGGACATCTATTGCATCTTACCGAAGGTTAGATATGGGCGAAGATGCGGATGTAACAAACTGAGTACAAATAAATTGGTCCTCCGTCCCGGCACGGACCAAAAGAATTTGAAGCAGGCATTCCGGGATATGAGGCAGCGAATGCAAGTTGCTTCAACAAAAATCAATGTGATTCGAGAGCGGTTGTTAAAGGAGTAGACAATTGTAATCCATATTCGAGCTTAATCTCTATCTGGTGTATATTTTGGGATGTGTACAGTATGAACCGAATCGGTCACTCCCTTCAAGAGTTATCGTGCGCACAATTCTTTCGAACATTTTTGAACTTTTGTTGGAGAGGTACCTGAAGGAGTGGACAGATATGGCTTATCTTCGAACTTAAACTAAGTTTGGACAAAATATTACGAAAGCCAAATTTAGGACCGAATCGGTTGATCCGTTCGAGAGTTATCTTGCGCTCCAACCACTGCACAGGGTGTCATATGGGTTTTTTGCAACTTTGAGCATATTTTCTCAGAAAGTATGGACTTGCCCTGATGGAACTTGTACCGTCGTATGGGACGCAGTGAATACAAGTTGTTACAAAAAATCACAGCGATTGAAGAGCAGGTCCTAAACTGAACTTTTCCGAAAGTTTGTGTGTGAAGTTACCGAAAGGTAGAAATTTCACGATGTGGTAGAAATTTCACGATGTGCAAAGTATGGACCAAATCGGTTACTCCCTTCAATAATTATCGTGCGCCAAATTTTCCGAACATTTTCGAACTTTTGTTTATGGCTCTACGGTGCTTGAAAAATTATTCTTTAAAAAATCCACGTTTATGGCTCTACGGTGCTTGAAAAATTATTCTTTAAAAAATCCACGTTTATGGCTCTACGGTGCTTGAAAAATTATTCTTTAAAAAATCCACGTTTATGGCTCTACGGTGCTTGAAAAATTATTCTTTAAAAAATCCACGTTTATGGCTCTACGGTGCTTGAAAAATTATTCTTTAAAAAATCCACGTTTATGGCTCTACGGTGCTTGAAAAATTATTCTTTAAAAAATCCACGTTTATGGCTCTACGGTGCTTGAAAAATTATTCTTTAAAAAATCCACGTTTATGGCTCTACGGTGCTTGAAAAATTATTCTTTAAAAAATCCACGTTTATGGCTCTACGGTGCTTGAAAAATTATTCTTTAAAAAATCCACGTTTATGGCTCTACGGTGCTTGAAAAATTATTCTTTAAAAAATCCACGTTTATGGCTCTACGGTGCTTGAAAAATTATTCTTTAAAAAATCCACGTTTATGGCTCTACGGTGCTTGAAAAATTATTCTTTAAAAAATCCACGTTTATGGCTCTACGGTGCTTGAAAAATTATTCTTTAAAAAATCCACGTTTATGGCTCTACGGTGCTTGAAAAATTATTCTTTAAAAAATCCACGTTTATGGCTCTACGGTGCTTGAAAAATTATTCTTTAAAAAATCCACGTTTATGACTCTTGGGGTGCTTGAAAAAATATTCTTTAAAAAATCCACGTTTATGGCTCTTGGGGTGCTTGAAAAAATATTTTTTAAAAAATCCACGTTTATGGCTCTACGGTGCTTGAAAAATAATTCTTTAAAAAATCCACGTTTATGGCTCTACGGTGCTTGAAAAATTATTCATTAAAAAATCCACGTTTATGGCTCTACGGTGCTTGAAAAATTATTCATTAAAAAATCCACGTTTATGGCTCTACGGTGCTTGAAAAATTATTCTTTAAAAAATCCACGTTTATGGCTCTACGGTGCTTGAAAAATTATTTTTTAAAAAATTCACGTTTATGGCTCTACGGTGCTTGAAAAATTATTCTTTAAAAAATCCACGTTTATGGCTCTACGGTGCTTGAAAAATTATTCTTTAAAAATCCACGTTTATGGCTCTACGGTGCTTGAAAAATTATTCTTTAAAAAATCCACGTTTAAGGCTCTACGGTGCTTGAAAAATTATTCTTTAAAAAATCCACGTTTATGACTCTTGGGGTGCTTGAAAAAATATTCTTTAAAAAATCCACGTTTATGGCTCTTGGGGTGCTTGAAAAAATATTCTTTAAAAAATCCACGTTTATGGCTCTTGGGGTGCTTGAAAAAATATTTTTTAAAAAATCCACGTTTATGGCTCTACGGTGCTTGAAAAATTATTCTTTAAAAAATCCACGTTTATGGCTCTACGGTGCTTGAAAAATTATTCTTTAAAAAATCCACGTTTAAGGCTCTACGGTGCTTGAAAAATTATTCTTTAAAAAATCCACGTTTATGGCTCTACGGTGCTTGAAAAATTATTCTTTAAAAAATCCACGTTTATGGCTCTACGGTGCTTGAAAAATTATTCATTAAAAAATCCACGTTTATGGCTCTACGGTGCTTGAAAAATTATTCTTTAAAAAATCCACGTTTATGGCTCTACGGTGCTTGAAAAATTATTCATTAAAAAATCCACGTTTAAGGCTCTACGGTGCTTGAAAAATTATTCTTTAAAAAATCCACGTTTATGGCTCTACGGTGCTTGAAAAATTATTCTTTAAAAAATCCACGTTTATGGCTCTACGGTGCTTGAAAAATTATTCATTAAAAAATCCACGTTTATGGCTCTACGGTGCTTGAAAAATTATTCTTTAAAAAATCCACGTTTAAGGCTCTACGGTGCTTGAAAAATTATTCTTTAAAAAATCCACGTTTATGGCTCTACGGTGCTTGAAAAATTATTCTTTAAAAAATCCACGTTTATGGCTCTACGGTGCTTGAAAAATTATTCTTTAAAAAATCCACGTTTATGGCTCTTTGGTGCTTGAAAAAATATTCATTAAAAAATCCACGTTTATGGCTCTACGGTGCTTGAAAAATTATTCTTTAAAAAATCCACGTTTATGGCTCTACGGTGCTTGAAAAATTATTCTTTAAAAAATCCACGTTTATGGCTCTACGGTGCTTGAAAAATTATTCATTAAAAAATCCACGTTTATGGCTCTACGGTGCTTGAAAAATTATTCTTTAAAAAATCCACGTTTATGGCTCTACGGTGCTTGAAAAATTATTCATTAAAAAATCCACGTTTATGGCTCTACGGTGCTTGAAAAATTATTCTTTAAAAAATCCACGTTTATGGCTCTACGGTGCTTGAAAAATTATTCATTAAAAAATCCACGTTTATGGCTCTTTGGTGCTTGAAAAAATATTCATTAAAAAATCCACGTTTATGGCTCTACGGTGCTTGAAAAATTATTCATTAAAAAATCCACGTTTATGGCTCTACGGTGCTTGAAAAATTATTCTTTAAAAAATCCACGTTTATGGCTCTACGGTGCTTGAAAAATTATTCATTAAAAAATCCACGTTTATGGCTCTACGGTGCTTGAAAAATTATTCTTTAAAAAATCCACGTTTATGGCTCTACGGTGCTTGAAAAATTATTCATTAAAAAATCCACGTTTAAGGCTCTACGGTGCTTGAAAAATTATTCTTTAAAAATCCACGTTTATGGCTCTACGGTGCTTGAAAAATTATTCTTTAAAAAATCCACGTTTATGGCTCTACGGTGCTTGAAAAATTATTCATTAAAAAATCCACGTTTATGGCTCTACGGTGCTTGAAAAATTATTCTTTAAAAAATCCACGTTTAAGGCTCTACGGTGCTTGAAAAATTATTCTTTAAAAAATCCACGTTTATGGCTCTTGGGGTGCTTGAAAAAATATTTTTTAAAAAATCCACGTTTATGGCTCTACGGTGCTTGAAAAATTATTCTTTAAAAAATCCACGTTTATGGCTCTACGGTGCTTGAAAAATTATTCTTTAAAAAATCCACGTTTAAGGCTCTACGGTGCTTGAAAAATTATTCTTTAAAAAATCCACGTTTATGGCTCTACGGTGCTTGAAAAATTATTCTTTAAAAAATCCACGTTTATGGCTCTACGGTGCTTGAAAAATTATTCATTAAAAAATCCACGTTTATGGCTCTACGGTGCTTGAAAAATTATTCTTTAAAAAATCCACGTTTATGGCTCTACGGTGCTTGAAAAATTATTCATTAAAAAATCCACGTTTAAGGCTCTACGGTGCTTGAAAAATTATTCTTTAAAAAATCCACGTTTATGGCTCTACGGTGCTTGAAAAATTATTCTTTAAAAAATCCACGTTTATGGCTCTACGGTGCTTGAAAAATTATTCATTAAAAAATCCACGTTTATGGCTCTACGGTGCTTGAAAAATTATTCTTTAAAAAATCCACGTTTAAGGCTCTACGGTGCTTGAAAAATTATTCTTTAAAAAATCCACGTTTATGGCTCTACGGTGCTTGAAAAATTATTCTTTAAAAAATCCACGTTTATGGCTCTACGGTGCTTGAAAAATTATTCTTTAAAAAATCCACGTTTATGGCTCTTTGGTGCTTGAAAAAATATTCATTAAAAAATCCACGTTTATGGCTCTACGGTGCTTGAAAAATTATTCTTTAAAAAATCCACGTTTATGGCTCTACGGTGCTTGAAAAATTATTCTTTAAAAAATCCACGTTTATGGCTCTACGGTGCTTGAAAAATTATTCATTAAAAAATCCACGTTTATGGCTCTACGGTGCTTGAAAAATTATTCTTTAAAAAATCCACGTTTATGGCTCTACGGTGCTTGAAAAATTATTCATTAAAAAATCCACGTTTATGGCTCTACGGTGCTTGAAAAATTATTCTTTAAAAAATCCACGTTTATGGCTCTACGGTGCTTGAAAAATTATTCATTAAAAAATCCACGTTTATGGCTCTTTGGTGCTTGAAAAAATATTCATTAAAAAATCCACGTTTATGGCTCTACGGTGCTTGAAAAATTATTCATTAAAAAATCCACGTTTATGGCTCTACGGTGCTTGAAAAATTATTCTTTAAAAAATCCACGTTTATGGCTCTACGGTGCTTGAAAAATTATTCATTAAAAAATCCACGTTTATGGCTCTACGGTGCTTGAAAAATTATTCTTTAAAAAATCCACGTTTATGGCTCTACGGTGCTTGAAAAATTATTCATTAAAAAATCCACGTTTAAGGCTCTACGGTGCTTGAAAAATTATTCTTTAAAAATCCACGTTTATGGCTCTACGGTGCTTGAAAAATTATTCTTTAAAAAATCCACGTTTATGGCTCTACGGTGCTTGAAAAATTATTCATTAAAAAATCCACGTTTATGGCTCTACGGTGCTTGAAAAATTATTCTTTAAAAAATCCACGTTTAAGGCTCTACGGTGCTTGAAAAATTATTCTTTAAAAAATCCACGTTTATGGCTCTACGGTGCTTGAAAAATTATTCTTTAAAAAATCCACGTTTATGGCTCTACGGTGCTTGAAAAATTATTCTTTAAAAAATCCACGTTTATGGCTCTTTGGTGCTTGAAAAAATATTCATTAAAAAATCCACGTTTATGGCTCTACGGTGCTTGAAAAATTATTCTTTAAAAAATCCACGTTTATGGCTCTACGGTGCTTGAAAAATTATTCTTTAAAAAATCCACGTTTATGGCTCTACGGTGCTTGAAAAATTATTCATTAAAAAATCCACGTTTATGGCTCTACGGTGCTTGAAAAATTATTCTTTAAAAAATCCACGTTTATGGCTCTACGGTGCTTGAAAAATTATTCATTAAAAAATCCACGTTTATGGCTCTACGGTGCTTGAAAAATTATTCTTTAAAAAATCCACGTTTATGGCTCTACGGTGCTTGAAAAATTATTCATTAAAAAATCCACGTTTAAGGCTCTACGGTGCTTGAAAAATTATTCTTTAAAAAATCCACGTTTATGGCTCTACGGTGCTTGAAAAATTATTCTTTAAAAAATCCACGTTTATGGCTCTACGGTGCTTGAAAAATTATTCATTAAAAAATCCACGTTTATGGCTCTACGGTGCTTGAAAAATTATTCTTTAAAAAATCCACGTTTAAGGCTCTACGGTGCTTGAAAAATTATTCTTTAAAAAATCCACGTTTATGGCTCTACGGTGCTTGAAAAATTATTCTTTAAAAAATCCACGTTTATGGCTCTACGGTGCTTGAAAAATTATTCTTTAAAAAATCCACGTTTATGGCTCTTTGGTGCTTGAAAAAATATTCTTTAAAAAATCCACGTTTATGGCTCTTGGGGTGCTTGAACAAATATTCTTTAAAAAATCCACGTTTATGGCTCTTGGGGTGCTTGAAAAAATATTCTTTAAAAAATCCAAGTTTATGGCTCTTGGGGTGCTTGAACAAATATTCTTTAAAAAATCCACGTTTATGGCTCTTGGGGTGCTTGAAAAAATATTCTTTAAAAAATCCACGTTTATGGCTCTTGGGGTGCTTGAAAAAATATTCTTTAAAAAATCCACGTTTATGGCTCTTGGGGTGCTTGAAAAAATATTCTTTAACAAGTAAAAAAGCATTAAGTTCGGCCGGGCCGAACTTTTCATACCCTCCACCATAAAATATTCATTCCTGTCCCCAACTTTAAGTGAGTACGTTAAAATGTCAGATAATGTACATAAAATGCTTCATTGCTGTTGACAATTTTTGGTGGGCTAGAAATTGGGAGGTACTGTTATATAGGGGTTATAATATAACATGGGCCTATGTTGACAGTTTTTGATGGGATCCTTTAATGTCAAATAACTCCTAATTCGGTTAAAAAATTTAGCTAGAATCCTCAAAATATCGAAAATCGGTACATAACGTGGGAACTTCAAATGTCATTAACAGCTAGTTCGGAGGTATCTGGGCTATACGAAAATATGAACTTAATTGAACAATTTTTGTTGCAGAATTTTTGTTGACTTTTAAATTTCAAATTACAGAAAGTTCGTCAAAAAAATAAAGCTAAGGTACGGAAAATCGGGAGGTTTGATTTGGGGCTATACAAAAACATGGACCTACGTTCGGTTAAACATTTTAAGTAAAATCCTCAAAGTACCGAAAATCGGGAAGTATCGTTATATTGGGGCTATGTTGAAAATTGTTGATGCAGATGTGTGGTGACCACTACAACCTTCAAATATCAAATTACAGTTAGTTCTGTTAAAAATTGTAGCTAAAATTACCAAATTACTGAAAATTGGGAGGTACCGTTACATGGGAGCTATATCCGAACATGGACCTATGTTGACAATTTTTGATGGAGAGGTGTTGTGACCACTAAGAACTTCAAATGTCAAATTACTGCTAGTTCGGTTTAATATTGTAGATAAAATCATCAAATTACTGAAAATCGGGAGGTACCGTTATATGGGGGCTTTCTTGACAATTTTTGGTGGAGAGGTGTGGTGACCACTAAGAATTTCAAATGTCAAATGTTCAAATTACAGATAATTCGGTTAAAACTTGTTGGTAAAATTCTCAATATACCTGAAATCGGGCGGTAACGTTATATGAGGGCTATTCCAAAACATGGACCTATGTCCACTAGTTATATAAGTTTATTGACATTTAAGAACCCTAAATGTCAATTGATAGCTAAATCGGTCTGAAAATGTAGATAAAAACGTCAAAATGCCGTAAATCGGGGGTACCGTTATATGGGGGCTATACCAAAACTTGGACCTAGGTCCACAACTTTTGTTATATAAGTTTAGTTACACTTAGAACCCTACATGTCAAATTATAGCTATATCGGTCTGAAAATGTAGCTAAAAACGTCAAAATACCGTAAATCGGGGGGTACCGTTATATGGGGGCTATACCAAAACGTGGACCTATGTCCACAAGTTTTGTTATATATGTTTATTGACACTTAAGAACCCTAAATGTCAAATTATAGCCAAATCGGTCTGAAAATGTAGCTAAAACCGTCAAAATACCGTAAATCGGGGGGTACCGTTATATGGGGGCTATACCAAAACGTGGACCTATGTCCACAACTTCTAATATATAAGTTTATTAACACTTAAGAACCCTAAATGTCAAATTATAGCTACATCGGTCTGATAATGTAGCTAAAAACGTCAAAATACCGTATATCGGGGGGTACCGTTATATGGGGGCTATACCAAAACGTGGACCTATGTCCACAACTTTTGTTATATAAGTTTATTGATACTTAAGAACCCTAAATGTCAAACTATAGCTAAATCGGTCTAAAAATGTAGCTAAAAACGTCAAAATACCGCAAATCGGGGGGTACCGTTATATGGGGGCTATACCAAAACGTGGTCCTATGTCCACAAGTTTTGTTATATATGTTTATTGACACTTAAGAACCCTAAATGTCACATTATAGCCAAATCGGTCTGAAAATGTAGCTAAAAACGTCAAAATACCGTAAATCGGGGGGTACCGTTATATGGGGGCTATACCAAAACGTGGACCGATATAGCCCATCATCGAACTTGACCTGCCTGCAAACAAAAGACGCATTTTCCCAAAATTTCAGCGTCCTATCTCCATTTTTGTGGATGCTAGAGTGATTACCACAGACGGACGGACGGACGGACGTGCTCAGATCGACTTAGAATTTTACCCTGATCAAGAATATATATACTTTATAGGGTCGCAAATGAGTATTTCAATGCGTTACAAACGGAAAAACAAACTTAATATACCCTCCATACTATGGTGGAGGGTATAAAAAATCCACGTTTATGGCTCTTGGGGTGCTTGAAAAAATATTCTTTAAAAAATCCACGTTTATGGCTCTTGGGGTGCTTGAAAAAATATTCTTTAAAAAATCCACGTTTATGGCTCTTGGGGTGCTTGAAAAAATATTCTTTAAAAAATCCACGTTTATGGCTCTTGGGGTGCTTGAAAAAATATTCTTTAAAAAATCCACGTTTATGGCTCTTGGGGTGCTTGAAAAAATATTCTTTAAAAAATCCACGTTTATGGCTCTTGGGGTGCTTGAAAAAATATTCTTTAAAAAATCCACGTTTATGGCTCTTGGGGTGCTTGAAAAAATATTCTTTAAAAAATCCACGTTTATGGCTCTTGGGGTGCTTGAAAAAATATTCTTTAAAAAATCCACGTTTATGGCTCTTGGGGTGCTTGAAAAAATATTCTTTAAAAAATCCACGTTTATGGCTCTTGGGGTGCTTGAAAAAATATTCTTTAAAAAATCCACGTTTATGGCTCTTGGGGTGCTTGAAAAAATATTCTTTAAAAAATCCACGTTTATGGCTCTTGGGGTGCTTGAAAAAATATTCTTTAAAAAATCCACGTTTATGGCTCTTGGGGTGCTTGAAAAAATATTCTTTAAAAAATCCACGTTTATGGCTCTTGGGGTGCTTGAAAAAATATTCTTTAAAAAATCCACGTTTATGGCTCTACGGTGCTTGAAAAATTATTCTTTAAAAAATCCACGTTTATGGCTCTACGGTGCTTGAAAAATTATTCATTAAAAAATCCACGTTTATGGCTCTACGGTGCTTGAAAAATTATTCATTAAAAAATCCACGTTTATGGCTCTACGGTGCTTGAAAAATTATTCTTTAAAAAATCCACGTTTAAGGCTCTACGGTGCTTGAAAAATTATTCTTTAAAAAATCCACGTTTATGGCTCTACGGTGCTTGAAAAATTATTCTTTAAAAAATCCACGTTTATGGCTCTACGGTGCTTGAAAAATTATTCTTTAAAAAATCCACGTTTATGGCTCTTCGGTGCTTGAAAAAATATTCTTTAAAAAATCCACGTTTATGGCTCTTCGGTGCTTGAAAAAATATTCTTTAAAAAATCCACGTTTATGGCTCTTGGGGTGCTTGAAAAAATATTCTTTAAAAAATCCACGTTTATGGCTCTTGGGGTGCTTGAAAAAATATTCTTTAAAAAATCCACGTTTATGGCTCTTGGGGTGCTTGAAAAAATATTCTTTAAAAAATCCACGTTTATGGCTCTTGGGGTGCTTGAAAAAATATTCTTTAAAAAATCCACGTTTATGGCTCTTGGGGTGCTTGAAAAAATATTCTTTAAAAAATCCACGTTTATGGCTCTTGGGGTGCTTGAAAAAATATTCTTTAAAAAATCCACGTTTATGGCTCTTGGGGTGCTTGAAAAAATATTCTTTAAAAAATCCACGTTTATGGCTCTTGGGGTGCTTGAAAAAATATTCTTTAAAAAATCCACGTTTATGGCTCTTGGGGTGCTTGAAAAAATATTCTTTAAAAAATCCACGTTTATGGCTCTTGGGGTGCTTGAAAAAATATTCTTTAAAAAATCCACGTTTATGGCTCTTGGGGTGCTTGAAAAAATATTCTTTAAAAAATCCACGTTTATGGCTCTTGGGGTGCTTGAAAAAATATTCTTTAAAAAATCCACGTTTATGGCTCTTGGGGTGCTTGAAAAAATATTGTTTAAAAAATCCACGTTTATGGCTCTTGGGGTGCTTGAAAAAATATTCTTTAAAAAATCCACGTTTAAGGCTCTTGGGGTGCTTGAAAAAATATTCTTTAAAAATCCACGTTTAATCCTCTTGGGGTGCTTGAAAAAATATTCTTTAAAAAATCCACGTTTATGGCTCTTGGGGCGCTTGAAAAAATATTCTTTAAAAATCCACGTTTAATCCTCTTGGGGTGCTTGAAAAAATATTCTTTAAAAAATCCACGTTTATGGCTCTTGGGGTGCTTGAAAAAATATTCTTTAAAAAATCCACGTTTATGGCTATTGGGGTGCTTGAAAAAATATTCTTTAAAAAATCCACGTTTATGGCTCTTGGGGTGCTTGAAAAAATATTCTTTAAAAAATCCACGTTTATGGCTCTTGGGGTGCTTGAAAAAATATTCTTTAAAAAATCCACGTTTATGGCTCTTGGGGTGCTTGAAAAAATATTCTTTAAAAAATCCACGTTTATGGCTCTTGGGGCGCTTGAAAAAATATTCTTTAAAAGTCCACGTTTATGGCTCTTGGGGTGCTTGAAAAATATTCTTTAAAAAATCCACGTTTATGGCTCTTGGGGTGCTTGAAAAAATATTCTTTAAAAATCAACGTTTAATGCTTTTGGGGTGCTTGAAAAAATATTCATTAAAAAATCCACGTTTATGGCTCTTGGGGTGCTTGAAAAAATATTCTTTAAAAAATCCACGTTTATGGCTCTTGGGGCGCTTGAAAAAATATTCTTTAAAAGTCCACGTTTATGGCTCTTGGGGTGCTTGAAAAATATTCTTTAAAAAATCCACGTTTATGGCTCTTGGGGTGCTTGAAAAAATATTCTTTAAAAATCCACGTTTAATGCTCTTGGGGTGCTTGAAAAAATATTCTTTAAAAAATCCACGTTTATGGCTCTTGGGGTGCTTGAAAAAATATTCTTTAAAAATCCACGTTTATGGCTCTTGGGGTGCTTGAAAAAATATTCTTTAAAAAATCCACTTTTATGGCTCTTGGGGTGCTTGAAAAAATATTCTTAAAAATCCACGTTTATGGCTCTTGGGGTGCTTGAAAAAATATTCTTTAAAAAATCCACGTTTATGGCTCTTGGGGTGCTTGAAAAAATATTCTTTAAAAAATCCACGTTTATGGCTCTTGGGGTGCTTGAAAAAATATTCTTTAAAAATCCACGTTTATGGCTCTTGGGGTGCTTGAAAAAATATTCTTTAAAAAATCCACGTTTATGGCTCTTGGGGTGCTTGAAAAAATATTCTTTAAAAAATCCACGTTTATGGCTCTTGGGGTGCTTTAAAAAATCCACGTTTAATGCTCTTGGGGTGCTTGAATAAAATATTCTTTAAAAATCCACGTTTATGGCTCTTGGGGTGCTTGAAAAAATATTCTTTAAAAATCCACGTTTATGGCTCTTGGGGTGCTTGAAAAAATATTCTTTAAAAAATCCACGTTTATGGCTCTTGGGGTGCTTTAAAAAATCCACGTTTAATGCTCTTGGGGTGCTTGAATAAAATATTCTTTAAAAATCCACGTTTATGGCTCTTGGGGTGCTTGAAAAAATATTCTTTAAAAATCCACGTTTATGGCTCTTGGGGTGCTTGAAAAAATATTCTTTAAAAAATCCACGTTTATGGCTCTTGGGGTGCTTGAAAAAATATTCTTTAAAAAATCCACGTTTATGGCTCTTGGGGTGCTTGAAAAAATATTCTTTAAAAAATCCACGTTTATGGCTCTTGGGGTGCTTGAAAAAATATTCTTTAAAAAATCCACGTTTATGGCTCTTGGGGTGCTTGAAAAAATATTCTTTAAAAAATCCACGTTTATGGCTCTTGGGGTGCTTGAAAAAATCCACGTTTATGGCTCTTGGGGTGCTTGAAAAAATATTCTTTAAAAATAAATACCACGTTTATGGCTCTTGGGGTGCTTGAAAAAATATTATTTAAAAAATCCACGTTTATGGCTCTTGGGGTGCTTGAAAAAATATTCTTTAAAAAATCCACGTTTATGGCTCTTGGGGTGCTTGAAAAAATATTCTTTAAAAAATCCACGTTTATGGCTCTTGGGGTGCTTGAAAAAATATTATTTAAAAAATCTACGTTTATGGCTCTTGGGGTGCTTGAAAAAATATTCTTTAAAAAATCCACGTTTATGGCTCTTGGGGTGCTTGACAAAATATTCTTTAAAAAATCCACGTGTATGGCTCTTGAGTGTGCTTGAAAAAATGTTCTTTAAAAAATCCACTTTTATGGTTCCTGGGGCGCTTGAAAAAATATTCTTTAAAAAATCCACGTTTATGGCTCTTGGGGTGCTTGAAAAAATCCACGTTTATGGCTCTTGGGGTGCTTGAAAAAATATTCTTTAAAAATAAATACCACGTTTATGGCTCTTGGGGTGCTTGAAAAAATATTATTTAAAAAATCCACGTTTATGGCTCTTGGGGTGCTTGAAAAAATATTCTTTAAAAAATCCACGTTTATGGCTCTTGGGGTGCTTGAAAAAATATTCTTTAAAAAATCCACGTTTATGGCTCTTGGGGTGCTTGAAAAAATATTATTTAAAAAATCTACGTTTATGGCTCTTGGGGTGCTTGAAAAAATATTCTTTAAAAAATCCACGTTTATGGCTCTTGGGGTGCTTGACAAAATATTCTTTAAAAAATCCACGTGTATGGCTCTTGAGTGTGCTTGAAAAAATGTTCTTTAAAAGTCCACGTTTATGGCTCTTGGGGTGCTTGAAAAAATATTATTTAAAAAATCCACGTTTATGGCTCTTGGGGTGCTAGAAAAAATATTCTTTAAAAAATCCACGTTTATTGCTCTTGGAAAGCTAGAAAAAATATTCTTTAAAAAATCCACGTTTATTGCTCTTGGAAAGCTAGAAAAAATATTCTTTAAAAAATCCACGTTTATTGCTCTTGGAAAGCTAGAAAAAATATTATTTAAAAAATACACGTTTATTGCTCTTGGAAAGCTAGAAAAAATATTCTTTAAAAAATCCACGTTTATTGCTCTTGGAAAGCTAGAAAAAATATTATTTAAAAAATACACGTTTATTGCTCTTGGAAAGCTAGAAAAAATATTATTTAAAAAATCCACGTTTATTGCTCTTGGAAAGCTAGAAAAGATATTATTTAAAAAATCCACGTTTATGGCTCTTGGGGTGCTAGAAAAAATATTCTTTAAAAAATCCACGTTTATTGCTCTTGGAAAGCTAGAAAAAATATTCTTTAAAAAATCCACGTTTATTGCTCTTGGAAAGCTAGAAAAAATATTCTTTAAAAAATCCACGTTTATTGCTCTTGGAAAGCTAGAAAAAATATTATTTAAAAAATACACGTTTATTGCTCTTGGAAAGCTAGAAAAAATATTCTTTAAAAAATCCACGTTTATTGCTCTTGGAAAGCTAGAAAAAATATTATTTAAAAAATACACGTTTATTGCTCTTGGAAAGCTAGAAAAAATATTATTTAAAAAATCCACGTTTATTGCTCTTGGAAAGCTAGAAAAGATATTATTTAAAAAATCCACGTTTATTGCTCTTGGAAAGCTAGAAAAAATATTCTTTAAAAAATCCACGTTTATTGCTCTTGGAAAGCTAGAAAAAATATTCTTTAAAAAATCCACGTTTATTGCTCTTGGAAAGCTAGAAAAAATATTCTTTAAAAAATCCACGTTTATTGCTCTTGGATAGCTAGAAAAAATATTCTTTAAAAAATCCACGTTTATTGCTCTTGGAAAGCTAGAAAAAATATTCTTTAAAAAATCCACGTTTATTGCTCTTGGAAAGCTAGAAAAAATATTCTTTAAAAAATCCACGTTTATTGCTCTTGGATAGCTAGAAAAAATATTCTTTAAAAAATCCACGTTTATTGCTCTTGGAAAGCTAGAAAAAATATTCTTTAAAAAATCCACGTTTATTGCTCTTGGAAAGCTAGAAAAAATATTCTTTAAAAAATCCACGTTTATTGCTCTTGGAAAGCTAGAAAAAATATTCTTTAAAAAATCCACGTTTATTGCTCTTGGAAAGCTAGAAAAAATATTCTTTAAAAAATCCACGTTTATTGCTCTTGGAAAGCTAGAAAAAATATTCTTTAAAAAATCCACGTTTATTGCTCTTGGAAAGCTAGAAAAAATATTCTTTAAAAAATCCACGTTTATTGCTCTTGGAAAGCTAGAAAAAATATTCTTTAAAAAATCCACGTTTATTGCTCTTGGAAAGCTAGAAAAAATATTCTTTAAAAAATCCACGTTTATTGCTCATGGAAAGCTAGAAAAAATATTCTTTAAAAAATCCACGTTTATTGCTCTTGGAAAGCTAGAAAAAATATTCTTTAAAAAATCCACGTTTATTGCTCTTGGAAAGCTAGAAAAAATATTCTTTAAAAAATCCACGTTTATTGCTCTTGGAAAGCTAGAAAAAATATTCTTTAAAAAATCCACGTTTATTGCTCTTGGAAAGCTAGAAAAAATATTCTTTAAAAAATCCACGTTTATTGCTCTTGGAAAGCTAGAAAAAATATTCTTTAAAAAATCCACGTTTATTGCTCTTGGAAAGCTAGAAAAAATATTCTTTAAAAAATCCACGTTTATTGCTCTTGGAAAGCTAGAAAAAATATTCTTTAAAAAATCCACGTTTATTGCTCTTGGAAAGCTAGAAAAAATATTCTTTAAAAAATCCACGTTTATTGCTCTTGGAAAGCTAGAAAAAATATTCTTTAAAAAATCCACGTTTATTGCTCTTGGAAAGCTAGAAAAAATATTCTTTAAAAAATCCACGTTTATTGCTCTTGGAAAGCTAGAAAAAATATTCTTTAAAAAATCCACGTTTATTGCTCTTGGAAAGCTAGAAAAAATATTCTTTAAAAAATCCACGTTTATTGCTCTTGGAAAGCTAGAAAAAATATTCTTTAAAAAATCCACGTTTATTGCTCTTGGAAAGCTAGAAAAAATATTCTTTAAAAAATCCACGTTTATTGCTCTTGGAAAGCTAGAAAAAATATTCTTTAAAAAATCCACGTTTATTGCTCTTGGAAAGCTAGAAAAAATATTCTTTAAAAAATCCACGTTTATTGCTCTTGGAAAGCTAGAAAAAATATTCTTTAAAAAATCCACGTTTATTGCTCTTGGAAAGCTAGAAAAAATATTCTTTAAAAAATCCACGTTTATTGCTCTTGGAAAGCTAGAAAAAATATTCTTTAAAAAATCCACGTTTATTGCTCTTGGAAAGCTAGAAAAAATATTCTTTAAAAAATCCACGTTTATTGCTCTTGGAAAGCTAGAAAAAATATTCTTTAAAAAATCCACGTTTATTGCTCTTGGAAAGCTAGAAAAAATATTCTTTAAAAAATCCACGTTTATTGCTCTTGGAAAGCTAGAAAAAATATTCTTTAAAAAATCCACGTTTATTGCTCTTGGAAAGCTAGAAAAAATATTCTTTAAAAAATCCACGTTTATTGCTCTTGGAAAGCTAGAAAAAATATTCTTTAAAAAATCCACGTTTATTGCTCTTGGAAAGCTAGAAAAAATATTCTTTAAAAAATCCACGTTTATTGCTCTTGGAAAGCTAGAAAAAATATTCTTTAAAAAATCCACGTTTATTGCTCTTGGAAAGCTAGAAAAAATATTCTTTAAAAAATCCACGTTTATTGCTCTTGGAAAGCTAGAAAAAATATTCTTTAAAAAATCCACGTTTATTGCTCTTGGAAAGCTAGAAAAAATATTCTTTAAAAAATCCACGTTTATTGCTCTTGGAAAGCTAGAAAAAATATTCTTTAAAAAATCCACGTTTATTGCTCTTGGAAAGCTAGAAAAAATATTCTTTAAAAAATCCACGTTTATTGCTCTTGGAAAGCTAGAAAAAATATTCTTTAAAAAATCCACGTTTATTGCTCTTGGAAAGCTAGAAAAAATATTCTTTAAAAAATCCACGTTTATTGCTCTTGGAAAGCTAGAAAAAATATTCTTTAAAAAATCCACGTTTATTGCTCTTGGAAAGCTAGAAAAAATATTCTTTAAAAAATCCACGTTTATTGCTCTTGGAAAGCTAGAAAAAATATTCTTTAAAAAATCCACGTTTATTGCTCTTGGAAAGCTAGAAAAAATATTCTTTAAAAAATCCACGTTTATTGCTCTTGGAAAGCTAGAAAAAATATTCTTTAAAAAATCCACGTTTATTGCTCTTGGAAAGCTAGAAAAAATATTCTTTAAAAAATCCACGTTTATTGCTCTTGGAAAGCTAGAAAAAATATTCTTTAAAAAATCCACGTTTATTGCTCTTGGAAAGCTAGAAAAAATATTCTTTAAAAAATCCACGTTTATTGCTCTTGGAAAGCTAGAAAAAATATTCTTTAAAAAATCCACGTTTATTGCTCTTGGAAAGCTAGAAAAAATATTCTTTAAAAAATCCACGTTTATTGCTCTTGGAAAGCTAGAAAAAATATTCTTTAAAAAATCCACGTTTATTGCTCTTGGAAAGCTAGAAAAAATATTCTTTAAAAAATCCACGTTTATTGCTCTTGGAAAGCTAGAAAAAATATTCTTTAAAAAATCCACGTTTATTGCTCTTGGAAAGCTAGAAAAAATATTCTTTAAAAAATCCACGTTTATTGCTCTTGGAAAGCTAGAAAAAATATTCTTTAAAAAATCCACGTTTATTGCTCTTGGAAAGCTAGAAAAAATATTCTTTAAAAAATCCACGTTTATTGCTCTTGGAAAGCTAGAAAAAATATTCTTTAAAAAATCCACGTTTATTGCTCTTGGAAAGCTAGAAAAAATATTCTTTAAAAAATCCACGTTTATTGCTCTTGGAAAGCTAGAAAAAATATTCTTTAAAAAATCCACGTTTATTGCTCTTGGAAAGCTAGAAAAAATATTCTTTAAAAAATCCACGTTTATTGCTCTTGGAAAGCTAGAAAAAATATTCTTTAAAAAATCCACGTTTATTGCTCTTGGAAAGCTAGAAAAAATATTCTTTAAAAAATCCACGTTTATTGCTCTTGGAAAGCTAGAAAAAATATTCTTTAAAAAATCCACGTTTATTGCTCTTGGAAAGCTAGAAAAAATATTCTTTAAAAAATCCACGTTTATTGCTCTTGGAAAGCTAGAAAAAATATTCTTTAAAAAATCCACGTTTATTGCTCTTGGAAAGCTAGAAAAAATATTCTTTAAAAAATCCACGTTTATTGCTCTTGGAAAGCTAGAAAAAATATTCTTTAAAAAATCCACGTTTATTGCTCTTGGAAAGCTAGAAAAAATATTCTTTAAAAAATCCACGTTTATTGCTCTTGGAAAGCTAGAAAAAATATTCTTTAAAAAATCCACGTTTATTGCTCTTGGAAAGCTAGAAAAAATATTCTTTAAAAAATCCACGTTTATTGCTCTTGGAAAGCTAGAAAAAATATTCTTTAAAAAATCCACGTTTATTGCTCTTGGAAAGCTAGAAAAAATATTCTTTAAAAAATCCACGTTTATTGCTCTTGGAAAGCTAGAAAAAATATTCTTTAAAAAATCCACGTTTATTGCTCTTGGAAAGCTAGAAAAAATATTCTTTAAAAAATCCACGTTTATTGCTCTTGGAAAGCTAGAAAAAATATTCTTTAAAAAATCCACGTTTATTGCTCTTGGAAAGCTAGAAAAAATATTCTTTAAAAAATCCACGTTTATTGCTCTTGGAAAGCTAGAAAAAATATTCTTTAAAAAATCCACGTTTATTGCTCTTGGAAAGCTAGAAAAAATATTCTTTAAAAAATCCACGTTTATTGCTCTTGGAAAGCTAGAAAAAATATTCTTTAAAAAATCCACGTTTATTGCTCTTGGAAAGCTAGAAAAAATATTCTTTAAAAAATCCACGTTTATTGCTCTTGGAAAGCTAGAAAAAATATTCTTTAAAAAATCCACGTTTATTGCTCTTGGAAAGCTAGAAAAAATATTCTTTAAAAAATCCACGTTTATTGCTCTTGGAAAGCTAGAAAAAATATTCTTTAAAAAATCCACGTTTATTGCTCTTGGAAAGCTAGAAAAAATATTCTTTAAAAAATCCACGTTTATTGCTCTTGGAAAGCTAGAAAAAATATTCTTTAAAAAATCCACGTTTATTGCTCTTGGAAAGCTAGAAAAAATATTCTTTAAAAAATCCACGTTTATTGCTCTTGGAAAGCTAGAAAAAATATTCTTTAAAAAATCCACGTTTATTGCTCTTGGAAAGCTAGAAAAAATATTCTTTAAAAAATCCACGTTTATTGCTCTTGGAAAGCTAGAAAAAATATTCTTTAAAAAATCCACGTTTATTGCTCTTGGAAAGCTAGAAAAAATATTCTTTAAAAAATCCACGTTTATTGCTCTTGGAAAGCTAGAAAAAATATTCTTTAAAAAATCCACGTTTATTGCTCTTGGAAAGCTAGAAAAAATATTCTTTAAAAAATCCACGTTTATTGCTCTTGGAAAGCTAGAAAAAATATTCTTTAAAAAATCCACGTTTATTGCTCTTGGAAAGCTAGAAAAAATATTCTTTAAAAAATCCACGTTTATTGCTCTTGGAAAGCTAGAAAAAATATTCTTTAAAAAATCCACGTTTATTGCTCTTGGAAAGCTAGAAAAAATATTCTTTAAAAAATCCACGTTTATTGCTCTTGGAAAGCTAGAAAAAATATTCTTTAAAAAATCCACGTTTATTGCTCTTGGAAAGCTAGAAAAAATATTCTTTAAAAAATCCACGTTTATTGCTCTTGGAAAGCTAGAAAAAATATTCTTTAAAAAATCCACGTTTATTGCTCTTGGAAAGCTAGAAAAAATATTCTTTAAAAAATCCACGTTTATTGCTCTTGGAAAGCTAGAAAAAATATTCTTTAAAAAATCCACGTTTATTGCTCTTGGAAAGCTAGAAAAAATATTCTTTAAAAAATCCACGTTTATTGCTCTTGGAAAGCTAGAAAAAATATTCTTTAAAAAATCCACGTTTATTGCTCTTGGAAAGCTAGAAAAAATATTCTTTAAAAAATCCACGTTTATTGCTCTTGGAAAGCTAGAAAAAATATTCTTTAAAAAATCCACGTTTATTGCTCTTGGAAAGCTAGAAAAAATATTCTTTAAAAAATCCACGTTTATTGCTCTTGGAAAGCTAGAAAAAATATTCTTTAAAAAATCCACGTTTATTGCTCTTGGAAAGCTAGAAAAAATATTCTTTAAAAAATCCACGTTTATTGCTCTTGGAAAGCTAGAAAAAATATTCTTTAAAAAATCCACGTTTATTGCTCTTGGAAAGCTAGAAAAAATATTCTTTAAAAAATCCACGTTTATTGCTCTTGGAAAGCTAGAAAAAATATTCTTTAAAAAATCCACGTTTATTGCTCTTGGAAAGCTAGAAAAAATATTCTTTAAAAAATCCACGTTTATTGCTCTTGGAAAGCTAGAAAAAATATTCTTTAAAAAATCCACGTTTATTGCTCTTGGAAAGCTAGAAAAAATATTCTTTAAAAAATCCACGTTTATTGCTCTTGGAAAGCTAGAAAAAATATTCTTTAAAAAATCCACGTTTATTGCTCTTGGAAAGCTAGAAAAAATATTCTTTAAAAAATCCACGTTTATTGCTCTTGGAAAGCTAGAAAAAATATTCTTTAAAAAATCCACGTTTATTGCTCTTGGAAAGCTAGAAAAAATATTCTTTAAAAAATCCACGTTTATTGCTCTTGGAAAGCTAGAAAAAATATTCTTTAAAAAATCCACGTTTATTGCTCTTGGAAAGCTAGAAAAAATATTCTTTAAAAAATCCACGTTTATTGCTCTTGGAAAGCTAGAAAAAATATTCTTTAAAAAATCCACGTTTATTGCTCTTGGAAAGCTAGAAAAAATATTCTTTAAAAAATCCACGTTTATTGCTCTTGGAAAGCTAGAAAAAATATTCTTTAAAAAATCCACGTTTATTGCTCTTGGAAAGCTAGAAAAAATATTCTTTAAAAAATCCACGTTTATTGCTCTTGGAAAGCTAGAAAAAATATTCTTTAAAAAATCCACGTTTATTGCTCTTGGAAAGCTAGAAAAAATATTCTTTAAAAAATCCACGTTTATTGCTCTTGGAAAGCTAGAAAAAATATTCTTTAAAAAATCCACGTTTATTGCTCTTGGAAAGCTAGAAAAAATATTCTTTAAAAAATCCACGTTTATTGCTCTTGGAAAGCTAGAAAAAATATTCTTTAAAAAATCCACGTTTATTGCTCTTGGAAAGCTAGAAAAAATATTCTTTAAAAAATCCACGTTTATTGCTCTTGGAAAGCTAGAAAAAATATTCTTTAAAAAATCCACGTTTATTGCTCTTGGAAAGCTAGAAAAAATATTCTTTAAAAAATCCACGTTTATTGCTCTTGGAAAGCTAGAAAAAATATTCTTTAAAAAATCCACGTTTATTGCTCTTGGAAAGCTAGAAAAAATATTCTTTAAAAAATCCACGTTTATTGCTCTTGGAAAGCTAGAAAAAATATTCTTTAAAAAATCCACGTTTATTGCTCTTGGAAAGCTAGAAAAAATATTCTTTAAAAAATCCACGTTTATTGCTCTTGGAAAGCTAGAAAAAATATTCTTTAAAAAATCCACGTTTATTGCTCTTGGAAAGCTAGAAAAAATATTCTTTAAAAAATCCACGTTTATTGCTCTTGGAAAGCTAGAAAAAATATTCTTTAAAAAATCCACGTTTATTGCTCTTGGAAAGCTAGAAAAAATATTCTTTAAAAAATCCACGTTTATTGCTCTTGGAAAGCTAGAAAAAATATTCTTTAAAAAATCCACGTTTATTGCTCTTGGAAAGCTAGAAAAAATATTCTTTAAAAAATCCACGTTTATTGCTCTTGGAAAGCTAGAAAAAATATTCTTTAAAAAATCCACGTTTATTGCTCTTGGAAAGCTAGAAAAAATATTCTTTAAAAAATCCACGTTTATTGCTCTTGGAAAGCTAGAAAAAATATTCTTTAAAAAATCCACGTTTATTGCTCTTGGAAAGCTAGAAAAAATATTCTTTAAAAAATCCACGTTTATTGCTCTTGGAAAGCTAGAAAAAATATTCTTTAAAAAATCCACGTTTATTGCTCTTGGAAAGCTAGAAAAAATATTCTTTAAAAAATCCACGTTTATTGCTCTTGGAAAGCTAGAAAAAATATTCTTTAAAAAATCCACGTTTATTGCTCTTGGAAAGCTAGAAAAAATATTCTTTAAAAAATCCACGTTTATTGCTCTTGGAAAGCTAGAAAAAATATTCTTTAAAAAATCCACGTTTATTGCTCTTGGAAAGCTAGAAAAAATATTCTTTAAAAAATCCACGTTTATTGCTCTTGGAAAGCTAGAAAAAATATTCTTTAAAAAATCCACGTTTATTGCTCTTGGAAAGCTAGAAAAAATATTCTTTAAAAAATCCACGTTTATTGCTCTTGGAAAGCTAGAAAAAATATTCTTTAAAAAATCCACGTTTATTGCTCTTGGAAAGCTAGAAAAAATATTCTTTAAAAAATCCACGTTTATTGCTCTTGGAAAGCTAGAAAAAATATTCTTTAAAAAATCCACGTTTATTGCTCTTGGAAAGCTAGAAAAAATATTCTTTAAAAAATCCACGTTTATTGCTCTTGGAAAGCTAGAAAAAATATTCTTTAAAAAATCCACGTTTATTGCTCTTGGAAAGCTAGAAAAAATATTCTTTAAAAAATCCACGTTTATTGCTCTTGGAAAGCTAGAAAAAATATTCTTTAAAAAATCCACGTTTATTGCTCTTGGAAAGCTAGAAAAAATATTCTTTAAAAAATCCACGTTTATTGCTCTTGGAAAGCTAGAAAAAATATTCTTTAAAAAATCCACGTTTATTGCTCTTGGAAAGCTAGAAAAAATATTCTTTAAAAAATCCACGTTTATTGCTCTTGGAAAGCTAGAAAAAATATTCTTTAAAAAATCCACGTTTATTGCTCTTGGAAAGCTAGAAAAAATATTCTTTAAAAAATCCACGTTTATTGCTCTTGGAAAGCTAGAAAAAATATTCTTTAAAAAATCTACGTTTATTGCTCTTGGAAAGCTAGAAAAAATATTCTTTAAAAAATCCACGTTTATTGCTCTTGGAAAGCTATAAAAAATATTCTTTAAAAAATCCACGTTTATTGCTCTTGGAAAGCTAGAAAAAATATTCTTTAAAAAATCCACGTTTATTGCTCTTGGAAAGCTAGAAAAAATATTCTTTAAAAAATCCACGTTTATTGCTCTTGGAAAGCTAGAAAAAATATTCTTTAAAAAATCCACGTTTATTGCTCTTGGAAAGCTAGAAAAAATATTCTTTAAAAAATCCACGTTTATTGCTCTTGGAAAGCTATAAAAAATATTCTTTAAAAAATCCACGTTTATTGCTCTTGGAAAGCTATAAAAAATATTCTTTAAAAAATCCACGTTTATTGCTCTTGGAAAGCTAGAAAAAATATTCTTTAAAAAATCCACGTTTATTGCTCTTGGAAAAGCTAGAAAAAATATTCTTTAAAAAATCCACGTTTATTGCTCTTGGAAAACTAGAAAAAATATTCTTTAAAAAATCCACGTTTATTGCTCTTGGAAAGCTAGAAAAAATATTCTTTAAAAAATCCACGTTTATTGCTCTTGGAAAGCTAGAAAAAATATTCTTTAAAAAATCCACGTTTATTGCTCTTGGAAAACTAGAAAAAATATTCTTTAAAAAATCCACGTTTATTGCTCTTGGAAAACTAGAAAAAATATTCTTTAAAAAATCCACGTTTATTGCTCTTGGAAAGCCAGAAAAAATATTCTTTAAAAAATCCACGTTTATTGCTCTTGGAAAGCTAGAAAAATATTCTTTAAAAAATCCACGTTTATTGCTCTTGGAAAGCTAGAAAAAATATTCTTTAAAAACTCCACGTTTATTGCTCTTGGAAAGCCAGAAAAAATATTCTTTAAAAAATCCACGTTTATTGCTCTTGGAAAACTAGAAAAAATATTCTTTAAAAAATCCACGTTTATTGCTCTTGGAAAGCTAGAAAAAATATTCTTTAAAAAATCCACGTTTATTGCTCTTGGAAAGCTAGAAAAAATATTCTTTAAAAAATCCACGTTTATTGCTCTTGGAAAGCTAGAAAAAATATTCTTTAAAAAATCCACGTTTATTGCTCTTGGAAAGCTAGAAAAAATATTCTTTAAAAAATCCACGTTTATTGCTCTTGGAAAGCTAGAAAAAATATTCTTTAAAAAATCCACGTTTATTGCTCTTGGAAAGCTAGAAAAAATATTCTTTAAAAAATCCACGTTTATTGCTCTTGGAAAGCTAGAAAAAATATTCTTTAAAAAATCCACGTTTATTGCTCTTGGAAAGCTAGAAAAAATATTCTTTAAAAAATCCACGTTTATTGCTCTTGGAAAGCTAGAAAAAATATTCTTTAAAAAATCCACGTTTATTGCTCTTGGAAAGCTAGAAAAAATATTCTTTAAAAAATCCACGTTTATTGCTCTTGGAAAGCTAGAAAAAATATTCTTTAAAAAATCCACGTTTATTGCTCTTGGAAAGCTAGAAAAAATATTCTTTAAAAAATCCACGTTTATTGCTCTTGGAAAGCTAGAAAAAATATTCTTTAAAAAATCCACGTTTATTGCTCTTGGAAAGCTAGAAAAAATATTCTTTAAAAAATCCACGTTTATTGCTCTTGGAAAGCTAGAAAAAATATTCTTTAAAAAATCCACGTTTATTGCTCTTGGAAAGCTAGAAAAAATATTCTTTAAAAAATCCACGTTTATTGCTCTTGGAAAGCTAGAAAAAATATTCTTTAAAAAATCCACGTTTATTGCTCTTGGAAAGCTAGAAAAAATATTCTTTAAAAAATCTACGTTTATTGCTCTTGGAAAGCTAGAAAAAATATTCTTTAAAAAATCCACGTTTATTGCTCTTGGAAAGCTATAAAAAATATTCTTTAAAAAATCCACGTTTATTGCTCTTGGAAAGCTAGAAAAAATATTCTTTAAAAAATCCACGTTTATTGCTCTTGGAAAGCTAGAAAAAATATTCTTTAAAAAATCCACGTTTATTGCTCTTGGAAAGCTAGAAAAAATATTCTTTAAAAAATCCACGTTTATTGCTCTTGGAAAGCTATAAAAAATATTCTTTAAAAAATCCACGTTTATTGCTCTTGGAAAGCTATAAAAAATATTCTTTAAAAAATCCACGTTTATTGCTCTTGGAAAGCTATAAAAAATATTCTTTAAAAAATCCACGTTTATTGCTCTTGGAAAGCTAGAAAAAATATTCTTTAAAAAATCCACGTTTATTGCTCTTGGAAAACTAGAAAAAATATTCTTTAAAAAATCCACGTTTATTGCTCTTGGAAAACTAGAAAAAATATTCTTTAAAAAATCCACGTTTATTGCTCTTGGAAAGCTAGAAAAAATATTCTTTAAAAAATCCACGTTTATTGCTCTTGGAAAGCTAGAAAAAATATTCTTTAAAAAATCCACGTTTATTGCTCTTGGAAAACTAGAAAAAATATTCTTTAAAAAATCCACGTTTATTGCTCTTGGAAAACTAGAAAAAATATTCTTTAAAAAATCCACGTTTATTGCTCTTGGAAAGCCAGAAAAAATATTCTTTAAAAAATCCACGTTTATTGCTCTTGGAAAGCTAGAAAAATATTCTTTAAAAAATCCACGTTTATTGCTCTTGGAAAGCTAGAAAAAATATTCTTTAAAAACTCCACGTTTATTGCTCTTGGAAAGCCAGAAAAAATATTCTTTAAAAAATCCACGTTTATTGCTCTTGGAAAACTAGAAAAAATATTCTTTAAAAAATCCACGTTTATTGCTCTTGGAAAGCTAGAAAAAATATTCTTTACAAAATCCACGTTTATTGCTCTTGGAAAGCTAGAAAAAATATTCTTTATAAAATCCACGTTTATTGCTCTTGGAAAGCTAGAAAAAATATTCTTTAAAAAATCCACGTTTATTGCTCTTGGAAAGCTAGAAAAAATATTCTTTAAAAAATCCACGTTTATTGCTCTTGGAAAGCTAGAAAAAATATTCTTTAAAAAATCCACGTTTATTGCTCTTGGAAAGCTAGAAAAAATATTCTTTAAAAAATCCACGTTTATTGCTCTTGGAAAGCTAGAAAAAATATTCTTTAAAAAATCCACGTTTATTGCTCTTGGAAAGCTAGAAAAAATATTCTTTAAAAAATCCACGTTTATTGCTCTTGGAAAGCTAGAAAAAATATTCTTTAAAAAATCCACGTTTATTGCTCTTGGAAAGCTAGAAAAAATATTCTTTAAAAAATCCACGTTTATTGCTCTTGGAAAGCTAGAAAAAATATTCTTTAAAAAATCCACGTTTATTGCTCTTGGAAAGCTAGAAAAAATATTCTTTAAAAAATCCACGTTTATTGCTCTTGGAAAGCTAGAAAAAATATTCTTTAAAAAATCCACGTTTATTGCTCTTGGAAAGCTAGAAAAAATATTCTTTAAAAAATCCACGTTTATTGCTCTTGGAAAGCTAGAAAAAATATTCTTTAAAAAATCCACGTTTATTGCTCTTGGAAAGCTAGAAAAAATATTCTTTAAAAAATCCACGTTTATTGCTCTTGGAAAGCTAGAAAAAATATTCTTTAAAAAATCCACGTTTATTGCTCTTGGAAAGCTAGAAAAAATATTCTTTAAAAAATCCACGTTTATTGCTCTTGGAAAGCTAGAAAAAATATTCTTTAAAAAATCCACGTTTATTGCTCTTGGAAAGCTAGAAAAAATATTCTTTAAAAAATCCACGTTTATTGCTCTTGGAAAGCTAGAAAAAATATTCTTTAAAAAATCCACGTTTATTGCTCTTGGAAAGCTAGAAAAAATATTCTTTAAAAAATCCACGTTTATTGCTCTTGGAAAGCTAGAAAAAATATTCTTTAAAAAATCCACGTTTATTGCTCTTGGAAAGCTAGAAAAAATATTCTTTAAAAAATCCACGTTTATTGCTCTTGGAAAGCTATAAAAAATATTCTTTAAAAAATCCACGTTTATTGCTCTTGGAAAGCTAGAAAAAATATTCTTTAAAAAATCCACGTTTATTGCTCTTGGAAAACTAGAAAAAATATTCTTTAAAAAATCCACGTTTATTGCTCTTGGAAAACTAGAAAAAATATTCTTTAAAAAATCCACGTTTATTGCTCTTGGAAAACTAGAAAAAATATTCTTTAAAAAATCCACGTTTATTGCTCTTGGAAAACTAGAAAAAATATTCTTTAAAAAATCCACGTTTATTGCTCTTGGAAAACTAGAAAAAATATTCTTTAAAAAATCCACGTTTATTGCTCTTGGAAAGCTAGAAAAAATATTCTTTAAAAAATCCACGTTTATTGCTCTTGGAAAGCTAGAAAAAATATTCTTTAAAAAATCCACGTTTATTGCTCTTGGAAAGCTAGAAAAAATATTCTTTATAAAATCCACGTTTATTGCTCTTGGAAAGCTAGAAAAAATATTCTTTAAAAAATCCACGTTTATTGCTCTTGGAAAGCTAGAAAAAATATTCTTTAAAAAATCCACGTTTATTGCTCTTGGAAAGCTAGAAAAAATATTCTTTATAAAATCCACGTTTATTGCTCTTGGAAAGCCAGAAAAAATATTCTTTAAAAAATCCACGTTTATTGCTCTTGGAAAGCTAGAAAAAATATTCTTTAAAAACTCCACGTTTATTGCTCTTGGAAAGCCAGAAAAAATATTCTTTAAAAAATCCACGTTTATTGCTCTTGGAAAACTAGAAAAAATATTCTTTAAAAAATCCACGTTTATTGCTCTTGGAAAGCTAGAAAAAATATTCTTTAAAAAATCCACGTTTATTGCTCTTGGAAAGCTAGAAAAAATATTCTTTATAAAATCCACGTTTATTGCTCTTGGAAAGCTAGAAAAAATATTCTTTAAAAAATCCACGTTTATTGCTCTTGGAAAGCTAGAAAAAATATTCTTTAAAAAATCCACGTTTATTGCTCTTGGAAAGCTAGAAAAAATATTCTTTAAAAAATCCACGTTTATTGCTCTTGGAAAGCTAGAAAAAATATTCTTTAAAAAATCCACGTTTATTGCTCTTGGAAAGCTAGAAAAAATATTCTTTAAAAAATCCACGTTTATTGCTCTTGGAAAGCTAGAAAAAATATTCTTTAAAAAATCCACGTTTATTGCTCTTGGAAAGCTAGAAAAAATATTCTTTAAAAAATCCACGTTTATTGCTCTTGGAAAGCTAGAAAAAATATTCTTTAAAAAATCCACGTTTATTGCTCTTGGAAAGCTAGAAAAAATATTCTTTAAAAAATCCACGTTTATTGCTCTTGGAAAGCTAGAAAAAATATTCTTTAAAAAATCCACGTTTATTGCTCTTGGAAAGCTAGAAAAAATATTCTTTAAAAAATCCACGTTTATTGCTCTTGGAAAGCTAGAAAAAATATTCTTTAAAAAATCCACGTTTATTGCTCTTGGAAAGCTAGAAAAAATATTCTTTAAAAAATCCACGTTTATTGCTCTTGGAAAGCTAGAAAAAATATTCTTTAAAAAATCCACGTTTATTGCTCTTGGAAAGCTAGAAAAAATATTCTTTAAAAAATCCACGTTTATTGCTCTTGGAAAGCTAGAAAAAATATTCTTTAAAAAATCCACGTTTATTGCTCTTGGAAAGCTAGAAAAAATATTCTTTAAAAAATCCAAGTTTATTGCTCTTGGAAAGCTAGAAAAAATATTCTTTAAAAAATCCACGTTTATTGCTCTTGGAAAGCTAGAAAAAATATTCTTTAAAAAATCCACGTTTATTGCTCTTGGAAAGCTAGAAAAAATATTCTTTAAAAAATCCACGTTTATTGCTCTTGGAAAGCTAGAAAAAATATTCTTTAAAAAATCCACGTTTATTGCTCTTGGAAAGCTAGAAAAAATATTCTTTAAAAAATCCACGTTTATTGCTCTTGGAAAGCTAGAAAAAATATTCTTTAAAAAATCCACGTTTATTGCTCTTGGAAAGCTAGAAAAAATATTCTTTAAAAAATCCACGTTTATTGCTCTTGGAAAACTAGAAAAAATATTCTTTAAAAAATCCACGTTTATTGCTCTTGGAAAACTAGAAAAAATATTCTTTAAAAAATCCACGTTTATTGCTCTTGGAAAACTAGAAAAAATATTCTTTAAAAAATCCACGTTTATTGCTCTTGGAAAACTAGAAAAAATATTCTTTAAAAAATCCACGTTTATTGCTCTTGGAAAACTAGAAAAAATATTCTTTAAAAAATCCACGTTTATTGCTCTTGGAAAGCTAGAAAAAATATTCTTTAAAAAATCCACGTTTATTGCTCTTGGAAAACTAGAAAAAATATTCTTTAAAAAATCCACGTTTATTGCTCTTGGAAAACTAGAAAAAATATTCTTTAAAAAATCCACGTTTATTGCTCTTGGAAAACTAGAAAAAATATTCTTTAAAAAATCCACGTTTATTGCTCTTGGAAAACTAGAAAAAATATTCTTTAAAAAATCCACGTTTATTGCTCTTGGAAAGCTAGAAAAAATATTCTTTAAAAAATCCACGTTTATTGCTCTTGGAAAGCTAGAAAAAATATTCTTTAAAAAATCCACGTTTATTGCTCTTGGAAAACTAGAAAAAATATTCTTTAAAAAATCCACGTTTATTGCTCTTGGAAAACTAGAAAAAATATTCTTTAAAAAATCCACGTTTATTGCTCTTGGAAAACTAGAAAAAATATTCTTTAAAAAATCCACGTTTATTGCTCTTGGAAAGCTAGAAAAAATATTCTTTAAAAAATCCACGTTTATTGCTCTTGGAAAACTAGAAAAAATATTCTTTAAAAAATCCACGTTTATTGCTCTTGGAAAACTAGAAAAAATATTCTTTAAAAAATCCACGTTTATTGCTCTTGGAAAACTAGAAAAAATATTCTTTAAAAAATCCACGTTTATTGCTCTTGGAAAGCTAGAAAAAATATTCTTTAAAAAATCCACGTTTATTGCTCTTGGAAAACTAGAAAAAATATTCTTTAAAAAATCCACGTTTATTGCTCTTGGAAAACTAGAAAAAATATTCTTTAAAAAATCCACGTTTATTGCTCTTGGAAAACTAGAAAAAATATTCTTTAAAAAATCCACGTTTATTGCTCTTGGAAAGCTAGAAAAAATATTCTTTAAAAAATCCACGTTTATTGCTCTTGGAAAACTAGAAAAAATATTCTTTAAAAAATCCACGTTTATTGCTCTTGGAAAACTAGAAAAAATATTCTTTAAAAAATCCACGTTTATTGCTCTTGGAAAACTAGAAAAAATATTCTTTAAAAAATCCACGTTTATTGCTCTTGGAAAACTAGAAAAAATATTCTTTAAAAAATCCACGTTTATTGCTCTTGGAAAGCTAGAAAAAATATTCTTTAAAAAATCCACGTTTATTGCTCTTGGAAAGCTAGAAAAAATATTCTTTAAAAAATCCACGTTTATTGCTCTTGGAAAACTAGAAAAAATATTCTTTAAAAAATCCACGTTTATTGCTCTTGGAAAACTAGAAAAAATATTCTTTAAAAAATCCACGTTTATTGCTCTTGGAAAGCCAGAAAAAATATTCTTTAAAAAATCCACGTTTATTGCTCTTGGAAAGCTAGAAAAAATATTCTTTAAAAAATCCACGTTTATTGCTCTTGGAAAGCTAGAAAAAATATTCTTTAAAAACTCCACGTTTATTGCTCTTGGAAAGCCAGAAAAAATATTCTTTAAAAAATCCACGTTTATTGCTCTTGGAAAACTAGAAAAAATATTCTTTAAAAAATCCACGTTTATTGCTCTTGGAAAGCTAGAAAAAATATTCTTTAAAAAATCCACGTTTATTGCTCTTGGAAAGCTAGAAAAAATATTCTTTATAAAATCCACGTTTATTGCTCTTGGAAAGCTAGAAAAAATATTCTTTAAAAAATCCACGTTTATTGCTCTTGGAAAGCTAGAAAAAATATTCTTTAAAAAATCCACGTTTATTGCTCTTGGAAAGCTAGAAAAAATATTCTTTAAAAAATCCACGTTTATTGCTCTTGGAAAGCTAGAAAAAATATTCTTTAAAAAATCCACGTTTATTGCTCTTGGAAAGCTAGAAAAAATATTCTTTAAAAAATCCACGTTTATTGCTCTTGGAAAGCTAGAAAAAATATTCTTTAAAAAATCCACGTTTATTGCTCTTGGAGAGCTAGAAAAAATATTCTTTAAAAAATCCACGTTTATTGCTCTTGGAAAGCTAGAAAAAATATTCTTTAAAAAATCCACGTTTATTGCTCTTGGAAAGCTAGAAAAAATATTCTTTAAAAAATCCACGTTTATTGCTCTTGGAAAGCTAGAAAAAATATTCTTTAAAAAATCCACGTTTATTGCTCTTGGAAAGCTAGAAAAAATATTCTTTAAAAAATCCACGTTTATTGCTCTTGGAAAGCTAGAAAAAATATTCTTTAAAAAATCCACGTTTATTGCTCTTGGAAAGCTAGAAAAAATATTCTTTAAAAAATCCACGTTTATTGCTCTTGGAAAGCTAGAAAAAATATTCTTTAAAAAATCCACGTTTATTGCTCTTGGAAAGCTAGAAAAAATATTCTTTAAAAAATCCACGTTTATTGCTCTTGGAAAGCTAGAAAAAATATTCTTTAAAAAATCCACGTTTATTGCTCTTGGAAAGCTAGAAAAAATATTCTTTAAAAAATCCACGTTTATTGCTCTTGGAAAGCTAGAAAAAATATTCTTTAAAAAATCCAAGTTTATTGCTCTTGGGGTGCTTGAAAAAATATTCTTTAAAAAATCCACGTTTATGGCTCTTAGGGTGCTTGAAAAAATTTTCTTTAAAAATCCACGTTTATGGCTCTTGGGGTGCTTGAAACAATATTCTTTATAAAATCCACGTTTATGGCTCTTGGGGTGCTTGAAAAAATATTCTTTAAAAAATCCACGTTTATGGCTCTTGGGGTGCTTGAAAAAATATTCTTTAAAAAATCCACGTTTATGGCTCTTGAGGTGCTTGAAAAAATATTCTTTAAAAAATCCACGTTTATGGCTCTTGAGGTGCTTGAAAAAATATTCTTTAAAAAATCCACGTTTATTGCTCTTGGAAAGCTAGAAAAAATATTCTTTAAAAAACCACGTTTATGGCTCTTGGGGTGCTTAAAAAAATATTCTTTAAAAAATCCACGTTTATTGCTATTGGAAAGCTAGAAAAAATATTATTTAAAAAATCCACGTTTATTGCTCTTGGAAAGCTAGAAAAAATATTCTTTAAAAAATCCACGTTTATGGCTCTTGGGGTGCTTGAAAAAATATTCTTTAAAAAATTCACGTTTATGGCTGTTAGGGTGCTTGAAAAAATTTTCTTTAAAAAATCCACGTTTATGGCTCTTGGGGTGCTTGAAAAAATATTATTTCAAAAATCCACGATTATGGCTCTTGGGGTGCTTGAAAAAATATTCTTTAAAAATTTACGTTTA
The DNA here is from genome assembly GCF_047663935.1 of Musca autumnalis. Lineage (NCBI taxonomy): Eukaryota > Metazoa > Arthropoda > Insecta > Diptera > Muscidae > Musca > Musca autumnalis. The sequence goes on along the minus strand of NW_027411866.1, from coordinate 236,576,260 downwards.
TGGCTCTTGAGGTGCTTGAAAAAAATATTCTTTAAAAAATCCACGTTTATGGCTCTTGGGGTGCTTGAAAATCCACGTTTATGAAAATATTTTTAACATATAAAATCATATAAAATGTGCACCAAGCCTATTCAATGTGCCTCCAGTAAAATTAAAATATAACTTTAAAATAAATAATAAAATATAAACATATTACCCTGAAATTATCACCCACTTAACAATAATTTCCAAAAAATAAAAATTTTAACATTTGACAGGACACTTTAGTGTCCTGTTATCCTTGCGGTTCCACATAAATCATGGCAACTCGTTTCGTCTGTCCATCTGTCTGCCTTAGTGAGTTTGTGTAGCTTATTTTTGTGCATTAACAATGAAGCTTACTTAGCATGAACAACTGGCAGTCATGCTGTTAAGGATATGCCAAAAGGCAAACAACAAAACATAAGCTAGCACACACATGCACCCAACAACAAAAAACAAAGGACAAGCACCAGCTGTGAAAGGATACTCAGAAATATACTGACATAGAAATGAATGCAAATCATGTCTCATCTGCAACTAGAATTTATGATGAATTTCTATGGGTGACACAAACACATAAACGCACACAATTTGCAGACATTGAAACAGGAATACAATAGAGAAGAAAGACCTTATGGAGAAAAAAGTCACACACACACACGCATATACACCAACTGACTTTCCTAAGCCAATTGTTGTATATTTGTAAAGCATATCTCCTACGTAAGTATTTGCGGCAAACGAATATGAACTTATTGTGCAGCAAATGATGATGCACATGAACGACAACAACAAGAAATATCAAAAGAGAGAATACTCCATTTATTTATTGTCATCATGGAAAATATTCGCAGACATATTTAGTTATGTGTGGGAGTTTCTCCAAATGCCTCCTAACCCCTGCTGCCAATTGGCCCACTGTCATTGTATATGTGTGTGTGCAAGTGTAACAAAGTGTTGCTAATATCGTTATTGAATGGCGCCTCTAACGACAAAAGCCACATGTTGCCAAAGCTTAGATCACCCACACACACGTATTCATAACAGATGTCCCATTCATTCATAGCCTTGCAATGGCTGCAGGGATGTGTAGTTTTCCACTCTGTGTGTGGTATCTCTTCTTTAGTTCTTTTGTGCAAGCCTGCCTTCCTGACAATTCATTGCAACTCCAATTTTCTTGACATGTTAATATGGAAAGTGTTGACAAATGAACAGTAAAAGAAAATAACAATAATAATGCAAATTCTCTTGTATGGCATTATTGCAATGAAAGGGTGGAGTTGCGCAAATGATTTATGTGGAAAATCTCAACATGACATTTGGTTGATAGAAAAATTAACAAAGAAGCGAGTATTTTCATTAGACTAAAAAATTCCATGTGAAATATTAAAATATTTAATATTTAACAAATGAAGATTGATTGTAAGACATAATGTGTTGATTTGCTGATAGCTAAATACCTTCAGCCTTTGGCAGGGTTTTTTGGAATATGCGGACCATAACCGGGAGAAGTATGTATAATACAATTATAGCGTTGCAACAAAGACCACAACGATTACTAACAACTTTAGTGTTAGAGGTGTATAAAGGAGTGGCCCTAATTATTTGGACATTTCGGGGACCATATCTCAGGAAGATTTGATTTCCCCTAGGAAAAATTATAATTTTGTTTAAATAGCATCATGATCCAAGAATGAGATTAAACTGGATTTAAGCGCAAATGTGTTAAACTTTTGAGAAGACGGTACATCAAGGAATGGACCGAAACTGTACTTCTTGGAACTTGATCAAAATTTGGGAGTCATTCCTCTCAATAGTTATCGTGCGGACCAGCCAATTTAGTAGGTCATAGTTAGACAGCGGAATTTAATGCAACCACTATTTTGGTACGATTCATGTTAAATTGTCAATCGAAACATGTGACATATGCAAACTGCATGCATTTTACATATTTTTGTCAAATTTTTCTGCTTAAAATTCTCTTTAGACATGTCAATAAAATAGAAAAATCTATAACAACAGCCACAACCTTAAATTTACCGAAGACAAGAGGTATCGTTCTATGGTGGATATATGAAGGACTGGGCATATATCGACAAATTTCAGGTCTAAAGTTTTACACCACAAACGAAGACTAAATACCAGATTTCAGCAATTTCAAAGAAATATTGAAGCCACAACCTTCAAAATGCCGAAAATCGGGAGGTACCGCTTTATGGGGGCTATATGAAGACGTGGACCTATACCGACAAATTTCAGGTGGAAAGTTGTATACCGCAAACAAAGACTTAATACCAAATGTTATCCATTTCGGTGGGATATTGAGGCCACAATCTTCAAAATACCGAAAATCGGGAGGTACCGTTCTATGGGAGCTATATGACGACGTGGACCTATATCGACAAATTTCAGGTCGAAAGTTTTATACCACCAACGAAGTCTAAATATGTACCAGATTTTAACCATTTCGGAGGAATATTGATCCACAAACTTCAAAATACCGAAAATCGGGAGGTACCGTTCTATGGGGCCTATATGAAGACGTGGACCTATACCGATAAATTTCAGGTGGAAAGATGTATACCCCCTACGAAGACTTTATACCAAATTTTAGCCATTTCGGTGGGATATTCAGGCGATAACTCCTTGCATATGGTTTTGCATATGCACATTTTATGCAAATATGTAAAAATATGCAAGATATGCAAAACAATTCTGGGCCTAATTCGTTTTATTTTGTGAATAAAATAAAATAAAATAAAATAAAATAAAATAAAATAAAATAAAATAAAATAAAATAAAATAAAATAAAATAAAATAAAATAAAATAAAATAAAATAAAATAAAATAAAATAAAATAAAATAAAATAAAATAAAATAAAAATAAAATAAAATAAAATAATATAAAATAAAATAAAATAAAATAAAATAAAATAAAATAAAATAAAATAAAATAAAATAAAATAAAATAAAATAAAATAAAATAAAATAAAATAAAATAAAATAAAATAAAATAAAATAAAATAAAATAAAATAAAATAAAATAAAATAAAATAAAATAAAATAAAATAAAATAAAATAAAATAAAATAAAATAAAATAAAATAAAATAAAATAAAATAAAATAAAATAAAATAAAATAAAATAAAATAAAATAAAATAAAATAAAATAAAATAAAATAAAATAAAATAAAATAAAATAAAATAAAATAAAATAAAATAAAATAAAATAAAATAAAATAAAATAAAATAAAATAAAATAAAATAAAATAAAATAAAATAAAATAAAATAAAATAAAATAAAATAAAATAAAATAAAATAAAAATAAAATAAAATAAAATAAAATAAAATAAAATAAAATAAAATAAAATAAAATAAAATAAAATAAAATAAAATAAAATAAAATAAAATAAAATAAAATAAAATAAAATAAAATAAAATAAAATAAAATAAAATAAAATAAAATAAAATAAAATAAAATAAAATAAAATAAAATAAAATAAAATAAAATAAAATAAAATAAAATAAAATAAAATAAAATAAAATAAAATAAAATAAAATAAAATAAAATAAAATAAAATAAAATAAAATAAAATAAAATAAAATAAAATAAAATAAAATAAAATAAAATAAAATAAAATAAAATAAAATAAAATAAAATAAAATAAAATAAAATAAAATAAAATAAAATAAAATAAAATAAAATAAAATAAAATAAAATAAAATAAAATAAAATAAAATAAAATAAAATAAAATAAAATAAAATAAAATAAAATAAAATAAAATAAAATAAAATAAAATAAAATAAAATAAAATAAAATAAAATAAAATAAAATAAAATAAAATAAAATAAAATAAAATAAAATAAAATAAAATAAAATAAAATAAAATAAAATAAAATAAAATAAAATAAAATAAAATAAAATAAAATAAAATAAAATAAAATAAAATAAAATAAAATAAAATAAAATAAAATAAAATAAAATAAAATAAAATAAAATAAAATAAAATAAAATAAAATAAAATAAAATAAAATAAAATAAAATAAAATAAAATAAAATAAAATAAAATAAAATAAAATAAAATAAAATAAAATAAAATAAAATAAAATAAAATAAAATAAAATAAAATAAAATAAAATAAAATAAAATAAAATAAAATAAAATAAAATAAAATAAATTAAAATAAAATAAAATAAAATGGAACAACACCAGAAGGTGGAGTGGAACAACACCCGAAGGTGGGGTGGAACAACACCCGAAGGTGGAGTGGAACAACACCCGAAGGTGGAATGGAACAACACCCGAAGATGGAGTGGAACAACACCCGAAGTTGGAGTGAATGTATTAGCCACCGCGCAAAGGGATAGCTCTCAAAAATACTTCCCAACCTCTTAACACTCTCGTGTCGGTTGGCGGACTACGAACACAACAATTGTACTCAAGCCCGTATGGCTGGCTCCCTGTAGTATCAAGCCTCACTGTCCCTTCACAAACTGAAATACTAAAGTGAACGGTTGCACAAAGCGATTGAGAAGTATTCCGTTGTTGTCATGCTGGTGATTACATTGCATTATAACGCATCGTTTCCTTAGTAGCGTTAGGTGTTTTATCAGTGTGGATGGCATTGAGTGGGTGACGTAGGGGATGGAAGATACCAAGCAACGGTCCTGACCGGTTTTAACATGGCAAAGCCCAGAATTTATCTTGGTCCCTCTTTCATCCCAAGTAGACACTGACCTCCCCGTGGTGTCACCTGGGGAACTGCCTTTAACACCCGTTAAAGGTAGTGAGCTAATATGTGCCGCGCGTTCACCCATAAGAACGTTAAAAACTTGGGTTTGGGCGTCGGGTTAGTAACCATCCCCTAGAAAAGAACAGCCTACTATGAAAAAACGAAAGAAAAGAAAAACAAACCCCTCTAAAGTTGACGAACCCCGCAAACGATTTAAGGACCATGATCTGCGAATCTGCACCTGGAATGTTCGCACTCTTTATAGAGAAGGTGCAGTTTACGCATTGGCAGATGTACTTGAAAAGTACAAGGCCGACATTACTGCCATACAGGAAATACGATGGAACGGGAAATGCGTCACGACAACACCTAAAGGTGACGCACTGTATTATAGCTACCATGACACAAAGCATGAGTTTGGTTGCGGATTTGTAGTTTGTCGGAGGTTAAAACATCTGGTCTCCAGTTTCACCCCAGTGAATGAAAGACTCACTGCAATTCGATTAAAAGCAAAATTCTGCAACATCAGCTTTATTTGCGCTCATGCTCCCGCTGAAGACAAGGACGAAACGATCAAAGCTATATTTTACGAGCGCTTAGAAGGAACTTATGACCGTTGCCCTGCCCATGACATTAAAATTATACCAGGCGTTTTTAATGCCAAAATTGGAAAGGAGAATATCTTTATCCAACAGTCGGGAATTCAGTCTCCACAGTGAAACATCTGACAATGGTATGAGGCTGATCGACTTTGCAGCTGCAAAAAACATGGTAGTTAGCAGTACCAGATTTAATCATCTCGATATTCATAAGGGTACCTCGATATTCATAAGGGTACCTGGCTGTCTCCAGATCAGAAAACAAGAAATCAAATTGATCATGTTGTGATAGATGGAAGACATTCATCGAGCGTGTTGGATGTACGATCGTTCCGAGGCGCCAACATTGATTCGGACCACTACCTTGTTGCAGCAAAAGTACGCACCCGCTTAAACGTAGCAAACAAAGTACGAACAGAAACAACACGAAAGTTAGACATCGGTAAGCTGCAATCACAACAGATAGCCACAGCATATTCCACTCAACTAGCCCAATTGCTTAATCAAAGCACTCCTCATCCCGATAACACATCAGCGCAATGGCAAAGCATTGCCCACTCCATGCAAACAGCCGCAAAATCCATACTTGGGTACCAGAGACCTCCACCAAGGAATCCATGGTATGATCAGGAGTGTCGTGCTGCCACCGAAGAGAAAAATGCTGCATATAGGGCTACTTTACAATCCGTAGCAACGCGCACGAGAGAGATACAGGGAGAAAAGGAGAGGGGAGAAACGTGTTTTCCGCAGGAAAAAGAGAGAGAGATGGAAAAGCGGGAGTGTGAAAAAATCGAGATGTACAGGAGCCAGAATGAAGTCCGAAAATTCTACCAAAGAGTCAATCATCAAACTGATGGCTTTGGTACAGGCACATCCTCCTGTAGGGACCAGCAAGGTAATTTGGTAACTGATACAGATAGTGTACTCAGGATATGGAAAGAACATTTTTCAAATCTGTTGGTATCCAATAGCAGCGAAGACGACGAATATACCACAGTCCCAATTCCAGAAGATGGTATTGAATGTATACCGCCCAGCCAAGATGAGGTAAAGACAGCAATAAATCGGCTGAAGAATAATAAGGCAGCAGGGGCCTATGGTTTACCAGCCGAGCTGTTCAAAACCGGAGGCGACACGCTGATAAGGTGTATTCATCAGCTAGTTAGCACCATCTGGCAGGAAGAAGGGAGATAAGACTGTATGCTCTAACTATAGGAGCATAAGTCTACTCCCTATTGCCTACAAGATCGTGTCAGGGATATTGTGCGAACGACTAAAGCCTATGGTCAACGAGATAATTGGACCATACCAATGTGGCTTCAGACCTGGCAAGTACACCATTGACCAGATATTTACCCTGCGGCAAATCCTGAAAAAGACCCAAGAGATGCAGATCGACACCTACCAAGTTTTTGTCGATTATAAAGCAGCCTTCGACAGCCCGCTGCGTTCAAAGGTATTCCAAGCCATGTCTGAATTTGGTATCCCCGCAAAGCTCATCCGGCTTTGTAAAATGACTTTAACTGACACGAGGTCCTCAGTTAAAATAGGAAAGAACTTCTCTGAAGAGTTTGGTACCAAAAGAGATTTCAGACAAGGAGACAGCCTTTCGTGTGACCTCTTCAACATCCTGCTAGAAAAGGTTATACGAGAGGCAAACGTCAAAAGAAGTGGCACAATCTACACCAATAGTCACATGTTACTTGCTTATGCTGATGATATAGACATCATGGGCCGATCAGTAAAAGAAGTAACTGATACCTTTATAAAGGTCGAAGGAGAATCTGCTAAAGTGGGTCTGGCGGTAAACGGTGAGAAGGCCAAGTTGATGGTGTCGACGCGCAATGCGTCCATTGAGCTCGGACCGACTGTGGAAGTTGGTTCCTATAATATTGAGGTAGTAAAAGACTTCGTCTACCTCGGCACCTCCGTAAACACAACAAACGACATCAGTTTTGAAATAAAAAGAAGAATTGTATTGGCCAACAGATGCTACTTTGGTTTAAGTAAGCAGTTTAAAAACAAAGCCACATCTCGTCAAACAAAAATAACGCTCTACAAAACACTGATACTACCCGTCCTGATGTATGGCTCCGAAGCCTGGGTACTTGCGCAAGCAGACATGGCAGTGCTTGGTGTGTTTGAGAGAAAAATTCTTCGAAAGATCTACGGACCAATCTGCGTTGACGGTGAATATCGACGTCGCATTAACCACGAGCTGTATCTGCTATACAACGACATCAATATAGTTAAACGTATCGAGATGCAACGATTGCGTTGGCTAGGCCATATCATAAGAATGAGCGATGATGAACCCGCTAAAAAGGCGTATGAATACATGCCACATGGCGGTGCACGCAGAATTGGCAGGCCAAGGAATAGATGGCGCAAGCAAGTGGATGATGAGATGAAAAGGCGCGGTATTCCAGAGTGCAAAGCAACAAATAGAGAGGAATGGAGATCTATTCTTAGTTCGGCCTATAGAAGAAATGTTCTGTAATGGGCCAGCTAAGTAAGTAAGTAAAATAAAATTAAAATAAAATAAAATAAAATAAAATAAAATAAAATAAAATAAAATAAAATAAAATAAAATAAAATAAAATAAAATAAAATAAAATAAAATAAAATAAAATAAAATAAAATAAAATAAAATAAAATAAAATAAAATAAAATAAAATAAAATAAAATAAAATAAAATAAAATAAAATAAAATAAAATAAAATAAAATAAAATAAAATAAAATAAAATAAAATAAAATAAAATAAAATAAAATAAAATAAAATAAAATAAAATAAAATAAAATAAAATAAAATAAAATAAAATAAAATAAAATAAAATAAAATAAAATAAAATAAAATAAAATAAAATAAAATAAAATAAAATAAAATAAAATAAAATAAAATAAAATAAAATAAAATAAAATAAAATAAAATAAAATAAAATAAAATAAAATAAAATAAAATAAAATAAAATAAAATAAAATAAAATAAAATAAAATAAAATAAAATAAAATAAAATAAAATAAAATAAAATAAAATAAAATAAAATAAAATAAAATAAAATAAAATAAAATAAAATAAAATAAAATAAAATAAAATAAAATAAAATAAAATAAAATAAAATAAAATAAAATAAAATAAAATAAAATAAAATAAAATAAAATAAAATAAAATAAAATAAAATAAAATAAAATAAAATAAAATAAAATAAAATAAAATAAAATAAAATAAAATAAAATAAAATAAAATAAAATAAAATAAAATAAAATAAAATAAAATAAAATAAAATAAAATAAAATAAAATAAAATAAAATAAAATAAAATAAAATAAAATAAAATAAAATAAAATAAAATAAAATAAAATAAAATAAAATAAAATAAAATAAAATAAAATAAAATAAAATAAAATAAAATAAAATAAAATAAAATAAAATAAAATAAAATAAAATAAAATAAAATAAAATAAAATAAAATAAAATAAAATAAAATAAAATAAAATAAAATAAAATAAAATAAAATAAAATAAAATAAAATAAAATAAAATAAAATAAAATAAAATAAAATAGAAATAAAATGAAATAAAGTCGGAAAAAAGCGATAAGAAGGGTTTAAATAGCATCTGGTAGATTGGGAAGCCTCGTACGAGGTATGTGGCTGGTGGAGTGGTAGGTCCAACGACTCGGTATTAGTTTCGGATGCCGCGATTTGCAGATGCCCTGGAGCTGGATGACTCGGTGTTCAGTAATTGACGGAAGAACGATCGGCTTCGGGATTCGTGGTAAACGATTTGATGATGATCGGGTATTCGGTGATTCACTGTTCGGTATTAGGCGATTTGAAGATGATCGGGAACTCGGCGATTCGTGTTGTAGATGTTCGGCTACTCTGGGTTCGTATGTGTTCGGCCACTCGGTGTTCGGCTACTCGGGGATTCGTGTTGTAGGTGTTCGGCCACTCGGGGATTCGGTGTTCGGCCACTCGGTGATTCTGCACTCGGCTCGGCTGTTCGAGTTGTCGTTCGTTAGTGTTAGTTCTAAGTTAGTCTCTACGTAATTCTAAGAGTACTGACTAGTGGTACAACACCCGAAGGTGGAGTGGAACAACACCCGCAGGTGGAGTGAATGTATTATTCACCGCGCAAAGGGGTAGCTCTGAAAAATACTTCCCAACCTTTTAACACTCTCGTGTCGGTTGGCGGACTACGGACACAACAACTGTACTCAAACCAGTATGGCTGGCTCCCTGCAGTAGCAAGCCTCACTGTCCCTTCACAAACTGAAATACTTAAGTGAACGGTTGCACAAAGTGATTGAGAAGTTTTCCGTTGTTGTCATGCTGGTGATTTATTACATTGCATTATAACGCATCGTTTCCATAGTAGCGTTAGATGTTTTATCAGTGCGGATGGCATTGAGTTGTTTTATAGTGGGGACGTAATGTTGTTGGTATTATGTTCGTGATCATTTCGTCACGTTTCAGAAGTGAAGGATTAGCATTCCTACTGCACCAGTCTGTTCAATCCAGACATATCTAGCTTGAGGCTGGCCCTAATGGCCCGTACATTGAATGTATGGGGGAAATAGTCAGGTGTGGAACTGCTGAACATATACATCGCGCCGATAAATAGCTGTAATTCAGGATATAGGCCCAACATTAGCCCGCTTTTGGAAGGTCATACACTTTTGGTCTTGGGGGACTTTAATGCTCATCATGAGTTAGCGGAGAGTGTCACAGTTCGCCAGACATAACCATCGTTTCTCTTGGATCAGGCCATTCTCCCATAACTGTCTCCATCAGCTCTCCGATTTCATCACCTCTGATCGCCGCACTTTCATCAATTATCGAAATGCTAATTGGCCTAGTTTCACAGAGTTCACTAATCACCGCTTCAGAGATCTTCCCAACCTTTCCATTCCCAGACATCATCGCTCGCCATATACGACGGGATTATCAAATAAGAGTGATGAGCTTCGCCGTACCAACCCCAGTGACACCAGAGTCAGGGTGCTGACAATGGAAGTTAACAGGTTGGTCACTGAGCATAAGCGGAACATGTGGCTAAATCATCAACATTGGAGCCGAAATAAGTGAATTGTGGGCAACGGGTTAAGGCCTCAGTTGGCGACGTTACGCTGACCGATCCAAAGAGGTGCGAAAGTTATTTCAATGGGCAGTTTGTCGGGTACCTCGGGAGTGACAGGAGAAGAATTCTACCTCGCTTTTGATCTCTTCCTGTCGAAGATTGACCACCACAAAATGTGTCTCATTGAAATAATGGTTTTAGACCCAAGTATGTTTGGACGAAATGTGTTTCAGACAATTTGGAGCTGATTTAGCCATGTCCGTCCGTCTGTCTGGCTTTTGCGCGCTATAACTCTCAGATGGATGAGCCGATTTGGTCCAAAATTTGGCTTTCGTAATATTTTGTCAAAACTTAGTTAAAATTCGAAAATGGGCCATACCGGTCCACTCCTTTAGGTACCGCACAAAACTTCGGAAAATTTGTACGCACGATAACTCCTGAAGTTAGTAACCTATTTGGTTCATACTTTGCACATTGTGATATTTCTACTTGACTTAGATGAGGACCCAATCGGCCCACTCCTTCGGGTACCTCCCACACAAAATGTCGGAAAAGTTCAGTTTAGGAACTGCTCTCGAATCGCTTTGGGTTTTGTTGTAACAACTTCTATTCACTGTCCCCTATACGACGGTACAAGTTTTATCAGGAGCGAGTCCATACGTCCTGAGAATATAGCCTGAAAGGTGCAAAAAAACCCCTATGACACCATGTGTAGTGGTTGGAGCGAAAGATAAATCTCGAACTGATCTGCCGATTCGGTCCAAAATCTGGCCTTCGTAATATTTTTTACAAACTTAGTTTAAGTTCGAATAAAAGCCATATCGGCCCACTCCTTCAAGTACCTCCCCCACAAGTGTTCAAAAATGTTCGGAAAAATTGTGCTCATGATAACTCTTGATGGTTGTTACAGATTTGGTCCATACTTTACACATCCTAATATATCTACCAAATATATATATAAGGTTCGAAAATGGACTATATTTGTCCATTCCTTCGGGGGTCTCCCACACAAAATTTCGGATAAGTTCACTTTAAGACATGCTCCGGAATCACTTTGATTTTTGTTGGAGCAACTTTCATTCCCTTCCTCAATTACGACGGTAAAAGTTTTTGCAGGGGCATGTCCATATGTCTTGAGAAAATAGCCCGAAAGGTGCAAAAACCCTCTATGGCACCATGTAGTACTTCCCACCAATATTTAAAAAATTTCACTAAAATGGTATGCACGCACAAAAGTTCAATATTTGCATCTAAGTGCAATTTAGGATCTGTTCGAAGATCCTTTGGAAATGTATACCGATGCAGTTCGTTGCGGTCCTGTTTACAGCCATATTATTTTTTCCTAGGACAAGTCCATGCTTCCTGGCATACTGGTCCAAACGTTATACGATGACCCACTGCAATGACTAGTGGGCGCGATAGAAAAGATATGACTCGCAAAATAACATCCACATCCAATGGACTGTGTCAGTCTATTCCTTTGAGTACCTCCTCCGCAACACTCTTGAATTTTAATCCTAATCCACATTTTTATCTGTAAATTCAAATGCCCAAAAAGGGCCACAAAATTCTGGAAAGACCCTAAATATATTCGATCTATCCGTATCACATAGACTGAGGGTATATCTCTGTCGGCAAGGCCGGCTGATACTTTTTTACTTGTTAGTTTCTATGTTACATAAAAAACACAATGAATTTTTCGTTCCAAAGCTCATATCTCAGGCAATATTGTTCTGATCGACTTGAAAATGTTACCACATATTCCATGCTACTTCTAATTTAAAATAAGCCAATCGAATATTTTCGATTTTCTTAAATTTACAAGTGGGGTTCACCACTTAATGACTATTTGTTATGTGCCACCTAGGCGTATACGCTTTGTGCGTCATATTCCAACACTGCTCATACGCTCCTAATGCTTATTCAATAAAATAGACACAGGCACTTTTAACAAAGAAATTTTATGAAAACCCGAAATTGTTAAAATAATAACAAACTATTTTTTCGCTTTTCCCAAACAGTGTACATAGTCATCCAAGAATAGTATTTCAAAAGAAGAATACCTTCATACAATTGTGGCGGAACAACCCACCCAAAGTTGTCTTCTTTATTTTTGGAAACTTAACACGAAAAAGCATAACAACATAAACATTAATACAACACAACAGCATCCTCTTATGAATAGTCTTGTGTTCTTTAAAAAGTTAAAAATGGAACAAGAACAAAGACAACAGCTGCAACAAAACGAAATAAGTAGTCAAGAGAGATAGACAGACATACAGGCTTTTGTATTATTCGGTAACACTGATGCTACAGCTGCATCTGCATGTGGTTTTAATGCAAATTTGTTGAATACATAACAACAACAACAGCAAAAAAGGTAATATGTGTTTTTTGCTATTTGTTGTTTTATAAGTATATTTCAAAGACATAGAACTGTAAAGACTGGAAAATATGCATAATCCACAAATGTTTATGAAACAAAGTATATAAACATATTACCAACAACAGGGCTATGTTAATGATAAAAAACCTCATTAAAGCGCAATTCGGCTTATACAAATTGCAGGAAAGCAAAGAGTTGGACTCAGGACTGTATTCCGTAGCAGTTTCCAGTTCATTGAATATGAAATGGATAACTACTTAACAGAATGTTGTTATGATATCGTAACAACAGAGCTTAACTCCATCTATTGACAAATGTTAACAATTGAGTTTTCCAATCTTAATGTATTTACATCTTTGTATATTTGTTTATTAGGGATGTCATAATGGGATTTTATTTTATATTCAAATTCAATTTAAAGTCATAGTGGCAATCATTGTGGAAATTTTATTTTGTCATCTCTTACTCACATATGGTTCAAGCGGTGCTTAACCCATTACGGAACCTAATATTTTTACACTCAGCCTTATTGATTTCTAGCGCCTCGTCAATATAATTGTTGTGGATCCCACTTATGTTAATACCAAATCCGTTTCAGACCATTTGGAGTCGATTTTTCCGTCCGTTCGTCTGGCTGGTACGAAGCATAATATTTCTTCCAAACTTAGTTTAAGTTCGTATATATTTTGATGGTAAGCCACCATATAACTTGTACCTACTAATTTTATGATTTCCATCCGAATTTTACGATTTCCATCCGAATTCACTGTAAAATTACATTTCGTGTTCCACATGGAGAATAAATTTTTGATGCGCCAAAAGTGGTTGACATTGCTACCATAGTGAAATCAGCTGTCCTAATCTGCGGACATAAGAAACCGTTTATGTTTTTTTTCTAACAATTATACACGAGGGGTTTCTAAATCTTTCAGAACCAGAGGGATCGGTATCCAAATCGACATTAAAGTGCCTCAGATTAATCCGCAAGACCATAAGTATTAACTTTGTTGGGGGGAGGGATGCCCAAGTACTCTATTTTGGAGCAAGCCTTTGAGACAAACTCCCACGGGAATCTTCTGTATCGGGATCAGCCTCAGGCATCGCTAAGCATAGATATATTTTTCCAGCAATCCTTTTGGGTTCTCATCCATGCATTTGATCAACCAAAATCACTCGCTAGAGTAATATGGAGCATTGGAGATTCATCGTATTATGTTTCGTAACATGTTCTTCGTGTGTTCCACCCGGGACATTTGCGCTCGTTCGTCGATTTATGATATTTTATTCATTCCTGAGTCAATCTGCAGTTCCAGGAACGTGGCTGCTTCGATAAGGTATAACCAAAGATCCACTGAACTGAGTTTAGTAGTTTTGTGGGGGCTGTTAAAAAGGTACCGTGTGTTGTGTGGTCTGCGCCGCATGCTGGGTAGATATTATGCACAGTGCTGTCGATCCTTTCCCAGTAGGAGTTTATACGGCTGCATTTCCCAGGGTAGGTAGTTCAGCCAAAACTACTCTTGTGACAGTTGACGCTCCTCAGCTGCGATAGATGGGGAATGTGCTCCGAGGACCACATTCAAACTGTGTTGTTGTTGTAGCAACGCATATATGTTCGTTCGTGTATTATTTCAGTTATCAAGTTCCTCTGTATGCAGACTCAAGAATTCTGCAACCTGGACTGGTTGCGTCCATAAAGAATGAGGAGACAGGTGAGTGGGGTTAGCTGGGCAGTTGAATAAATGCAGAGTATCGTGTGGTCCCAATCCACATGCTGGGCCTATGTTGGGTATCATGGCGTCAATTCTGGCCCAATACGAACTGAGGCGACTGCCTCGTCCGGATCTTAACTGTCTTAACTGAGCTAAATATACTCGTGTTTGCCTTGGCAGCTGGCGTTCTTCTGCTGCGATAAATGGGGTATGGTCTCCAAGTACGGCATTCACACTGTATTTTCGTACTGATTGCGCAACCATGTTGGTTTGAATGCGATTCAAGACTGTCTGATAGGCTGTCTGATCTAGCGGTTCTCTTTTATACCTTTGGATCTATCTCAAGATCATGTAGGTCTCTGCTGACGTGCCTGGGTGGGGGGAGCCTGTCCGTAAATCGTGACAGGGATGCTCACTGCGGTAACACCCAAGCAGGTACTGCATCGAAAACGACTTATTGTGCTGACGCACCGGTAAAACCTTCGCCTCCTCATGAAGATGGTCCACTGTTGTCGTGAGGAGCCAGCCTGTTGCAGTCCTCAGGGTGGCATTCTGGCAGGTTTGATTCTTCTTCCACTGCGATGCACTAACCTTTGCATACCACGCTGGCGCCGCATAGCTTACCACAGACCGGCCTATTGCATTGTAGGTGGTCAACAAGGTTTCTTTATCAGCACCCCAAGTGCTGCCGGCCAGCGACTTGAGAACCATGTTCCTACTTCTGATCTTATTGCAAATAGCTGTGGCATGCGCGGACGACTTGAACATGCTATCGAACATTACACCCAGTATTTTAGGGCAGTTAGTGGCCGGAATCAGTGCACCATCGACCAATATGTGCAGTGGGAGCCTCATCTCAGCCGTCCATGTGCTGAACAGCGTGGCTGTGGATTTAGCGGCGGATATTTTCATATTCCTCAGATGGGAGAACTGCACTAGGTCAGCTATGTAGACATTTAACCTATCACATATGTCATCGACGATAGGAGCCGATGCCAAGATCGTACAATCATCCGCATACATCACGATCTCTATGCCATCTGGAGGGTGTGGAATTTCAGAAAGGTTCCTTGGGGAACTCCCTGTTTCACTCTACGAGTTTTGGACTTCTTGTTTTTGAATTCTACAAACGATTGGCGTCCACACATATAGTTGATTACCCAACGTTTCAAACATGGCTCGAGATTAGTTTTCTCTATATCCTCGAACAGCTTGGCATGGTTGACGGTATCGAAGGCCTTCGATAGGTCAAGAGCCACCATGACTGTTCGGTCGCACGGCCTTTTCTGGTTCAGTCCTCTACTGATATGTGTGGATATGGCGTCTAATGCTGTTGTAGTACTATGCATTTTCCGAAATCCATGTTGATGTTGGGCAACTGGAAGACACCTTCTCATCGTGGGGAGAAGTAGCGCTTCTAGGATCTTTGCTACTGGCGACAGGAGTGAAATCGGCCTGTACGATTCACCTCTGTTGGCATCCCTGCCAGGCTTCAGTAGCGGGACCACCCTGCCCACTTTCCAGGCATCTGGTACAACCTGAGTGGCTAACGATAGGTTGAGAACACTCAACTCCAGGTTCATCCAGCTTCTTAAGCATTACCATCGATATTCGGTGCGGGCCCAACGCTTTGGATGATTTAGCGTTTCAGGTGGCATCTGCAACATCGCTCATCGTAAATTGTGGTGGTACCTCCTCAGCTGAAGTGCTCTTCTTTTCCGGCGTAGCACACTTCTCTTCGCCCTATCGCTCTCGGGGTGCTCTATGAACTGCCGGTTAAAATAACACACGCACCTCTTTGGGTCAGTTACTGTCACGCCATTGAAAGTAACAGCCGTTCTGTCATCCTTATTTTCCGGACTCGAGCGTGATTTAACCGTTGCCCACAATTTACTTATTCCTGCACCAATGTTGCATTGCTTCAGATGGTCTAGCCACTTTTTCCGCTTATGTTCGCCTACTAGCCTGTTGACTTCAAGAGTAAGTTCTCTAACTCTTGGGTCTTCGGGTTTCGTACGACGAAGCTCATTACGTTCATTTGCTAGTCCCGTCGCCTCTGCTGGGAAATTTGGTCTTATTTCGGGTATTCGACAAGCAGGGGTGTAGCGAGCTGCTGCTTTAGTGATGATGTCTCGGAAAGTTCTCTCAGCTACCCGAGGATCTGA
Organism: Musca autumnalis; assembly: GCF_047663935.1. Classification (NCBI taxonomy): domain Eukaryota; kingdom Metazoa; phylum Arthropoda; class Insecta; order Diptera; family Muscidae; genus Musca; species Musca autumnalis. The sequence continues at coordinate 236,559,564 of NW_027411866.1, read as the reverse complement.
GGGGGTGGGCAATTGTCTGAAGCGGTGATTCGTAAAATCTCAGAAACCTTGCCAATCAGCTTTCCCATGGTTCAGAAAAGTACGGCGTTAAGAGGTTATGAAGTCGGGTGGTCTGTTTACGGAGACGATGATAGGGAGGTGGTCCGAACTAAGGGAAATGACGGATTGCCAGGATACGTCATTTATCAGACCTGGTACCACAATGGTGATATCTGGCGAGCTGTGGCAGTTTCCTCTAATCCTCATAGGAGCGTCTTCATTCACCGCGCAAAACGTGGAGCTATCGATTTGCTCTGCCAGCGCTGTACCCCTCTGGTCATTACCTAGGACGGAATGTCAAAGCTCATGATGAGCATTGAAGTCCTCTGGCACCAGACGATTATCGCCTTCTAAAAGCGAACTAAGATCGGGCATATAACGCCGGTCACAGCTATTCATCGGCGGTCTGTACACATCAAACAGCTCTACCTCGGCAGTATCGCACTTCACTGCTACCCCCATACACTCCATGTATGGGCCACTAGAGCCAAGCTCACGCGAGATAGGTCTGTACTGGACAGACCAGTGCATTGGGAAGGCAAGTCCTCCTCCTCCGCTTCTTGCGCGATCCTTCCGCAAAACGTTGCAACCATCACAACGTAAGCTACAGGTGGCGGTGAGCTTTGTTTCCTGGATCGCGGCAACCATGATGTTTTTCCGACTCATAAAGTCCACAATTTCACCGACCTTATTGCTGAGACCGTTGCAATTGAATTGCAGGAATGAAGCATTTCCGGGCCGTTGAACAACAACATGTGGTGTTAGATGCTGCTTTTGGTGTTGTTGTTGGTGAGACTGCGGGAGCGTCTTGTATTCCGACGACGACGAAGAGTCAGACGACGACGTAGAAGACGCACTGGGTGATGTGCTGACGCAGCAAGCAGCAACATACCTGTAGCTGTAATCCCGGGTGCTACTAAGGCCAGAGCACCCATTCCACACATACATTACATCTCACCATTGTTAACATGTGGTGGATGCGGATCTGGCAAACGGAACGGATCCATTCTGGCCGGGGTTCATTTCTATCCCTGCACTGACCAGAAGAGCTCGGAGCAGACATTCTGGGATAAATTACCGCTCCCATGGTGGAAAAAATACACGAACACAAACACATAATTGTTGAGGTGACGGCCCCTGGTCGAAGATTCTTCCGAGTCAATCCGGTGCATAGAACCGGCCGTCGCGGGCTTGAGAATTCAAACTTTAGCTGCTTTTGGTATCTGCAACTGCGTCTGTATGAATGCTATTCAAACCCGCTTCATATGCATGTTTATCTAGTGGTTCTCCCTTGTAATGCTGGACCTCTTCTTCTAGATCATTAAAATAATCCTAGACTGGGATGCTTGGAATGGCTCTCATAGCAAACCGACCCGGTACTACAACGAAAGCATCGTATCAATCATCAGCATAAGTTACAAACTCGATGCCGTCTGGAGTGGGCGGAATAGAAGAGAACTCCCTGTATCACTCTACGGGATTTGGACTTCTTGTTCCTGAATTCTATGTACGACTAGCGTCCACACATATAATTGATGATCCAACATTTCAAGTTTGGCCGGAGGGTTGTCTGCTCAGTGTCAGTGCTTGATACTATCAAAGGAATATCATAAGTCAAGCGCCACCATCACTGTTCTATCACACGGTTTTCTCTGGTTGAGTCCTCTACAAATATGTATGGAGATGTCGTACAGCGCTATTGTCTTACTGTGCTGTTGACGGAATCCATGCTGATGATGGGCAATTGGATAGCTATTTCTGACACTGGGGAAGAAGGACTAAGGTTTCAAGGGTCTTTGATACGGGCGATAAAATCGCATTCGGCCTGCACGATTCACCTTTGCTGGCTTCATTGATTGCCTTCAGTAGCGGGACCACCCAGCCCATTTCCAAACTTCGAGAGCGAGAACGATAGCTTGCGACAGATTGAGAACTTTAGTGAGATACTCCACTCCCAGCACATGCAGCTGTTTCAGCATTATCATGGAGATTCCATTAGGTCCCAACGCTTTGGATAATTTAGCGTTCCTGATGGCATTCGCAACATCATCCATTGTAAACTGCGATGGTTCATCCTAGGCAGGAAGTGACCTGATACGACGTAGTACTCTTCTCTTCGCCATGTCACTGCCGGGATGCTCGACAAACTGTCGATTAAAATAACTTGTGAACCTCTTCGAGTCAGTCAACTTAACGTCACCAAACGTGACAGAGGTCCTATCATCCTCCTCTCCAGGGTTCGAGTCACATCATTGCACTATATCGTTTGTGACGACCAAAAATCACCTGGGTTCATTTTTGCCCACACCTAGTGAAGTTTGCATATTGAATTGTTTTTTCTTTGTATATGCTAAATAAACCAATTTAATCTTAACCTATGTAAGCGACTTTTGTGTTCTGGGGCCAGATTACAGATAAAGAGAGAGAGATCCGCCGTTATCTCCCAAAAACAACGAGGCAGCAGTCATCACTACCACGTGGTGATGATCACTGGCAGTGTTGTTCGGATGTTCAATTTTGGTAAACAAGGTCCCGTTGCTCCATTACAAAGGCTTGGTGGAGTGGTAAACAAGGTCCCCTTATTCCACCACAGAACACGTGGCTGGATCCCAATATAAAAGGGCAACCTAACTTAGAAGGAGGACAGTGAGCAACATACCAGCGAAGCAGCAACATCGACCTCGGTAAGTAATACAATCTCCGAGAAAATCATTGGGCATCCTGGAATATCCTGCCAACATCCTTGAGTATCCTGCCGACATCCTTGAGTATCTTGCCGACATCCTTGAGTATCCTGTCGACATCCTTGAGTATCCTGCCGACATCCTTGAGTATCCTGTCGACATCCTTGAGTATCCTGCCGACATCCTTCTATATCCTGCCTACATCCTTGAATATCTGTTATACCTCCTTGAAGAATACGCAGACATCCTTGGTAAGTCCTTCCCGCCCTGTGATTATCCTCGGAGTAGTGCTTGAGTACTTATTAAGGTCTCTTGCAACCCATAACCCATAACCCAGTAGTGCCTGAGTACCTATTAAGGTCTCTCGCAATTCCTAACCTTGCATGTCATCTAAGTAGTGCTTGAGTACTTAGTAAGGTCTCTCGCCCTCGGTATAGGCCCACGCTTATATAGGACCTATAGAACGGTTCCTCCCGATTTTCGTAATTCTGAATGTTGTGACGAAAATATTCCACCGAAAGACTGAACTTTGTTATTTAGTCTTTGAACTTTGTTATTTGGTCTAGTTATAAGTGCATCATATTATATCGAAATCAGTTCAGATTTATATATATCTCCCATATATATTTTGCACATTCACAGTCGTCCCCGCCCGACTTTTTATCCTTTCCTTACTGATTTCACAATGGGTTAAAACTTTTTACCATTTTCCAAAAAAATAAACTCAAACAAAGCCCATTTCTTGAAACACTTTTTTTAAGTTCTCCACTATTCGACAACATTCATATTGGGTTAAGGGATTTACTTCTCGCAGACCAAGTCGGCACACACATTCAATGTATATTTTTGTATTTTTTGTTGTTTACCAAAAACTATGAATAAGCAAGCGAATACTTGTGCTGATGGTCGGTCTCTAGAGCATCACTGCGGCTTTCATACGGTTTTGATGAAGTAAAAATATTTGGCTATTATTTTGGTTTACGTTTTTTTGTACAGCTTAGCATCGTCGTTTTCTTTTTTTCTTGTTTCCTTTATCAAGTCAATGAACTGCAACAATGTGATAATGGCAATTCCTGCTGAATGTTGAGTATCTGGAAAAAAGTAATACAAATTGGGAAAACCCTGTTCAAGGGCTTAAATAATTGAAAATATGGAAAACAGGGTTTAAAGTGTTTACAACGATATTATATATTATTTTTATACCCTCCACCATAGTATGGAGGGTATATTAAGTTTGTCATTCTGTTTGTAACACATCGAACTAATCATTTGCGACCCTATAAAGTATATATATTCTTGATCAGGATAAAATTCTAAGACGATCTAGCCATGTCCGTCTGTCCGTCTGTCCGTCTGTCCGTCTGTCTGTCCGTCTGTTGTAATCACTCTAGCGTCCGCAATAATTGAGATAGAGTGCTGAAATTTTGCACCCTAGGGTCTTTTTTCCATAGGCAGGTCAAGTTCGAAGATGGGCTATATCGGTCCATTTTTGGTATAGCCCCCATATAACGGTACCTCCGGATTTGAGGTATTTTGACGTTCTTCGCCACATTTGCAGACCGAATTAGCTATAATTTGGCACTTAGGGTTCCTAGTGATCAACAAACTTATATCCCAAAGGATATGGGCATAGGTCCATGTTTTGGTATAGTCCCCATCAGGGACGTACGCAGGGGGGGGGGGGGCACGGGGGCCCCCCCCGAAATGATTTGGTCGACTACAATTTTTTGAGCTACTTTAACAAATTATTACGTTTTTTCTCTAAAATAATTTTTATTTTTGGAATTTTGAAAAGAAAAGTTAGATTGTTTTGAAGGTTATGTAAAAATGTAATGTATGAACAAGATGTCAAAGAAATATTTAAAATTTTTTTGTTTAAATACTCTTTATGAGAAAAACTTCCAGTAAAATCTGAATAACTTCTTTATCTCTTGTAATTTCATTATCAAATAGTAAAGGGTCGAGGAATTCTATAATGAATATAAGGTCTTGAGGCTTCAAATTCATTATGTATTAAAAAAATGACGAGTTTATTATTGTGCGGATTGGAAGTGCGTGAAGTGACATGTTTACTGGAAAAATGTACGATATATCAAGTGTTTTCCGTAAAGTATATCTCTGAACCCAGTGAAAAAATAGTTTTACTACCTTAATTTTTTTATTATTTATTTAATGGAGAAAAATTTATTGTTGTGTATCATAAAGTGCTAATATCTGCTATAAGTAGCATACCCACCAGAATTTTTTTCCTACCATTAACAAATTTGTAGCTGAAAACAACCGTAAACGAAATTAATGCTCAAACATTGGTTAAATGGTATTAAAATCTGCTGTAATTTCAGCCTTTAGGCTAACGATAAAAATGTACCTCATCGAAATAATGACCTTTGACTGCTCATATCTTTCGACAAAAGCCGCTTCAAATAATTTGGCGTCGATTTAGCCCAGTTTGTTTCTCTGTCTGGTTCGAGCGCATGAGAACTCTCGAACGGATCAATCGAACTTTAAGTCATATTGGTCCATTCCTTTTTCACACAAGACTACAAAATATTTCGCTAAAATTGTGCGCACAATAACTCTCGAACGTCCAAATCGATTTCTTCGAGACATAGATTAGGTTCGAATATGGATTATATCGGTTCACTCCTTCAGGTACCTCGCACACAAAATTTCAATATCCGATTTCACCGAAACTTTGAACATCCTAAAATTATTTCCGGACGTACATACGTATATCAAGTACCAAGAGGGTCTATATGCGACAACATCTTCGGATACCTCTCTCACAAAATTTCAACATAAGTGCAATTTATGGGCTGTTCGAAAATCCATTGGACATTTTGACCAATGCTACTGCTTGCGGTCTTGGTTACAGCGATATTCTATTTTTCGTGGTAAGTCCATGCTTCCTGACATAACGGTTCAAAAGCTCTAAATCTTACCATGACCAACTAAAGTAACGGCTTGACACCATAACTATCAAAAGGAATTACTTCCAAAATTAGGTCCACTTCCAAAACGGACCATTCTTTCAGGTATTTTCTCCACAAAAGTGCAAAACTTTTGCGCTCTTATCGAAGTCAAACTTATGAACTCAGCATAAGCATTGGATCACAACGCCCACAATCTTGAAGTTTTATACCCAAATATTTTTGTCGGAAAGTTTATACGTCCAAAAAAGCCACGAAATTCTGAAACTCACTGACTACACAATTTATAGGACAAAGATTTTGGTTATGAAGCCCGTATTCGATCTGTCTATAGATAAAAGTCTCAACTTACACAGGCTATCGGCAAACCCGACTGATACTTTTTTACTTGTTTTCGAGAAAACAAAAGTTATGAATTTTCATAAGTTTGAAATGTCATTGAGTTCATAAGCCTCTAATCGTACAATTAAGATAGAAATAAGGCGGAACAACAAACATTGGGATATCAGTAGATCTATTCTCTAACTCAATTTTTGAGTTTCCGACAATTGTCGGTAAAATTAAAATACTTATTTTTATTTTGTATGACCGTGTTGTTGTTTTTACTTTTGTTTGTATATTTTTATACCGGGCTAATTCGGTCAGGTGTGTTAATGAAGTAAATAAAACTAATTTATTTCATTTCGTACTCAACGTTTCGTTGGGTTCATTCCAACTTCATCAGGAGTCTTTATTGAAATCCTAAGACAATAACATGTATTTTATTTCCAAATCATTTTTTGAGTTTAGTTAAGGTTATTACTTACAATTAGTTTTTGTTACATATTTCATGTAAATTCGTACTTATTATAAAAAAACTGGACATCACAACACAGAATTTTGTATAAATAAAAATAATCACGAAAAATGTAAAAAAATATTGCAAAAAATAAACCTTAATACTAAATCACAGAACCGTACTTTTCAAATTATTGCAACAGAATATTGATGTTTTGTATTATCTTTATCTTCTTTTGTATTTATGGATTTTTGCATCCTCTCTTGTATCCGCAAACTTTCGAGAGTGTATCTTTTGTTCTCTTTCTTCTCTTTGTCAAGTATTTTGACGTTTTTAAAATCGGCAACATGTCCCCACTGTTTTATGTGTTGGGATAAGGCTGTGTTTTCTTTGCCTTTCTTTATATCTGCTTTATGCTCATTGAGTCTAACACTCAGCATTCTCTTTGTAGTGCCAACATAAACTCTATTACACTCTTCTCCTTCTTTCCCATTGCATTTTACTTCGTACACAACATTGCACTGTTTTAATTTCTCCAACTTTTTTCTTCGAGAGAATATGTTGTTTAATGTGTTGTTGGTCTTAATCAATAAAGTTTTATACATAAGCGATCCAACATACATTCCACAAAATATAAGAAAAATTAAGAAAATCCTTATAAAAAACAACTACCCCATAAACATTATTAATAAACTACTTAAACAAAATACTAATGATTTGGAAAACAACCCTAAAGAAATAATATTGGACAAACAACAAAGTTTTATCAGTTTACCGTACATTCCAAAACTGACTGACAGCTACATTTTGGCAACAGTGATAAATGACAACAACACGTCAATTGCCTATAAGACCAACAACACATTAAACAACATATTCTCTCGAAGAAAAAAGTTGGAGAAATTAAAACAGCGCAATGTTGTGTACGAAGTAAAATGCAATGGGAAAGAAGGAGAAGAGTGTAATAGAGTTTATGTTGGCACTACAAAGAGAATGCTGAGTGTTAGACTCAATGAGCATAAAGCAGATATAAAGAAAGGCAAAGAAAACACAGCCTTATCCCAACACATAAAACAGTGGGGACATGTTGCCGATTTTAAAAACGTCAAAATACTTGACAAAGAGAAGAAAGAGAACAAAAGATACACTCTCGAAAGTTTGCGGATACAAGAGAGGATGCAAAAATCCATAAATACAAAAGAAGATAAAGATAATACAAAACATCAATATTCTGTTGCAATAATTTGAAAAGTACGGTTCTGTGATTTAGTATTAAGGTTTATTTTTTGCAATATTTTTTTACATTTTTCGTGATTATTTTTATTTATACAAAATTCTGTGTTGTGATGTCCAGTTTTTTTATAATAAGTACGAATTTACATGAAATATGTAACAAAAACTAATTGTAAGTAATAACCTTAACTAAACTCAAAAAATGATTTGGAAATAAAATACATGTTATTGTCTTAGGATTTTCAATAAAGACTCCTGATGAAGTTGGAATGAACCCAACGAAACGTTGAGTACGAAATGAAATAAATTAGTTTTATTTACTTCATTAACACACCTGACCGAATTAGCCCGGTATAAAAATATACAAACAAAAGTAAAAAAAAAAAATTATAATTTCGTAATTACCGATTTTTTCTGTAAGTTAGCGACGAATAAAAAGCAGTTGTAAAGTTATCCCGACTGTTGTCAATTTTTATTGAACTTTTCATATATAATTTTGCGTTTACATTTTACCGATTTTTGTCGGTAACTCAAAAAATGTGTTAGACAATCGCAGGACTTAGCTAAAATTTTGCCGAAACAGAATGTGGATTTCGTAGTCTCAAACAGTCCCAGCAAAATTTGAAGGAAGGGGTTCCATGCGATGAAGTGATTTCATGGCATCTTTTGCATTGGTTCAAACTAAGTCATCATTTTCATCAGCATTTGAACCCATTCCATCGATCCAATAGAAATGAATTTTGTGTTTTTATTTATACACATTTTCTAAATATGTATATAAGATTAGTTATTTACAATACAATATTGATGTTGTCGATGACTCGAAATCACAACCAACGTTGTTAAAACTCCTGTCGTAATGATAATGTCATTGCAAAGTTTTGGTGAAAATGGCATGCCAAAGCATTGGTGGAAATTATATGCAAAGCATTGGTGAAAATGACACGTCAAAGCATTGGTATAAATGACATGCTCATATAAAATTCATCGATGAAGATGCTAAAAAGATGACATGCCAGATCACTTGCACCCATGATTGAATGGCATCTTTGGCATCGAACATTTTGCTGGGGTGCTGCGAGTAGAATTCGGAGTCTATGCGCCGTAGTTGCTATCGCCCGACTCCTGATAAAAATGTTTTTTCTTTTTTTCTAAATGCCTGTTCCAGAACATGCAAGAATCTATACATTTATACTACTAAAAATGAGTAGATTGTTGCAGTACTGGAACATACCATAAATGTAATTGTCTGAATTTTTTAGTTGGCTTGCATGGACTCTATCACTTCTGGTTAGTAAAGTTTTGGTGTTTTTATGACATAAAAGAATATTATTTTCTAACAATAGTTAGGTACAACCCCACTCGGGTTTTCGATTTATTCTTTTTTTGGAGTTATTGATTTCAATTAATTAATGGTATACAAATAACATTAATAGGTTTTTAGATAGATCTTCTTGTCAGAATCAGTCCTCGTGGTAAAAATGTGTTCAATTGATAAGTTCAATTGATAAGTTAATAAGGATAAGTTAATAAGACAAAACTTTTTTAATGCGACTGAAGTTAATGTGGGATGTATGGATATGTACTTTAATAAAGAAGAAATATTGAAAATCTTTGAAATAGAATCGAAAATGCCAAATAAGAGCTACTGTGGTTAAAAATTCTGGGATACATTAAAACGTTAACCTATATGGGTAATGTTCATTTGAAAATTTTTTTAGTTATTGCGTCAAATGCGTTGCAGAATTTGGTTAAAATCTTCAAAATACCAGGCGGAATTTTTGTATGGGGACTATACTGAACGTGTTCTGATATGGTTAATTTCAATTCTAAACATCCAAAGACTAATTTATTATATCCAAATTTCAAAGTTATATCTAAAATATTGTAAACTCTCTCTATAGAAATTATATACTTTGTATCAATATTTCATATAAAATCAACTAAAAAACCCTTTAAAATAGCTTTATGTAACGCTACAAAACATTTTTTAATTTCATAATTTTTGGTCAAGTTGGGCCCCCCCCGAAATGAAATCCTGCGTACGTCTCTGGTCCCCATATAACGGTACCTCCCGATTTTCGGTATTTTGAGAATTTTAGCCATAATTTTTAACCGAACTATCTGCAATTTGACATTTGAGGTTCTCAGTGGTCATGAAACATCTCCACGAAACATCGTCAACATAGGTCCATGTTTTGGTATAGCCCTCATAAAACGGTACCTCCTGATTTTCGGTATTTTGAGAATTTTAGCTAAAATTTTTAACCGAACTAGCTGTAATTTGCCATTTAAGGTTCTCAGTGGTCATGAAACATCTCCACCAAACATCGTCAACATAGGTCCATGTTTTGGTATAGCCCCCATATAACGGTATCTCCCGATTCTCGGTATTTTGAGAATTTTAGCTGCAATTTTTAACCGAACTAGCTGTAGTGATCGGTATTTTGAGAATTTTAGCTACAATTTTGTCTATTCAAAAATAATCGTCAATATAGGTCCATGTTTTGGTATATCCCCCATATAACTGTACCTCCCGATTTTCGGGAATTTTCAGTGGTCACGAAATTTCTTCACTAAAATTCGTCAACATGGGTCCATTTTTGAGGGTCTACATTGTTTTGATGAAACTACCCTCAATTTGACTCTTGAAGTTCCCTGCAGCTATAAAACTTTTCCGCCAAAAAATTTAATGATAGGTTGACTCTTTGATATAGCCCCGTAGGTGGTACCTTTCACCTAGCTGAACACATTTTTTTAGATTAGATCAGATAACACTATGCAACAAAATGGAGGTGAAAGCCTGGGGCACGGAAAATTCCTCTTGGGGAAGAAAGGCCTTGGTGAGTATATTATGAACCCCGAAGGACAGATCCGCCGTGAGTCGAACTTCCGCCTTATGGCGTGATGAAATTTTTGTTAGAGACCCTGTGGGCCATCAGGAATTAGCGTTATATCTTTGTTTACTGTTGCTTAAGTGCTCTACAAAAACAACAAACAAAGATATAATGCTAATTCATGACGGCTTACAGGGTCTCTTGCAAAAACTTCATCACGCCATAACGCGGAAGTTCGAATCACGGCGCATCTGTCCTTCGGGGTTTTTAATATACACACAACAAGGGCTTTCATCTCCAAAAGGAATTATCTCTGTCCCAACATTTGTGTTCACAGTGTAATTTAAGCAATAGCGGGAGGAGTCTAACCCTTATCGAAAAGTTTTTCCACCTAAAATTGTAAAAGGACCCTAATTATTCCATTTTAATTAAGACTATTTTATGGTGGAGGGTATAAAAAGTTCGGCCCGGCCGAACTTGATGACTTTTTACTTGTTTATTTTAAAGTGGGGGAAATAATTAAAAAAATAAAAATTTAGTTTTATATTTCTTACTTACTCACTTAGCTGGCCCATTACAGAACATTTGTTCTATAAGTCGAACTAAGAAAAGATCTCCAATTCTCTCTATTTGTTGCTCTCTGGAATACCGCGCCTTTTCATCCCTTCTTCCACTTGCTGTCTCCATCGATTCCTTGGCCTGCCAGTTCTTCCATGTGGCCCGTATTTATACGCCTGTTTAGCGGGTTCCTCATCGCTCATTCTTATGATGTGGCCTAGTCAACGCAATCTTTGTATCTCGATACTTTTATCTATACTGATGTCGTTGTATAGCAGATACAGCTCGTGGTTCATACGACGTCGATATTCTCAAACACACCAAGAACTCCCTTGTCTTCTTATGCAAGTACCCAGGCGTCGGAACAATACATCAGCACGGGTACTATCAGTGTTTTGTTAAGCCAAAGTAGCATCTGATAGCCAATATAATTCTTCTTTATATTTCACAACTGATGTTGTTTGTTGTGTTTACGGCGGTGCCGAGGTAGACGCGTCGGCGCCATCAACTTGGTCTTCTCGCCTTTTACCGCCAGACCCACTTTAGCAGATTCTCCTTCGATCCACTTCACAAAGGTATCAGTTACTTCCTTTACGTCCTATGATGTGTATATCGTCAGCGTAAGCAAGTAACATGTGGCTATTGGTGTAGATTCCCAGCAAAAATTCGGATCCGCTAGTCATTATGTAACCCATTACAAAGTGATGTAAACAAAAATAACTACTTATATTACCCCTTACTAAGTTATGAGTACGGTGGCACAGAGCGTGTGTGTCCGACTACAAATCAGAGGATTGTGTGTTCAACGCTCAGCGCCGGCCGAGTACTTTTTGTTCAAAAAACAAAGAACAGTTGGTGGTGCACATGCAAGCGCTTAAGCAACCCTTAATGTTCATGTGCGTGGCCTAGTGCGTAGAGTGTTCGGCTACAAATCAGAAGTTCGCAAGATCAAATCCAGCAGGGGGCGAAATGAAAACATAAAATAAAAAATATGAAGTGTGTTGAACAACAAACAAATTCCACTCAACTGTTCCAAAATAGAAAAAAAGTTTAGCTTATAGCTTATTTTTCAACTTCCAGTGGCCATGGAATAACTAGTTATTCTAGTGGTCATAGAATATTTACGGCTGCCAAAAATCCCTTATAAAACCCATTATTTTGGGAGGATTATTTTTGCTGGGCTGTGCCATATATTTTAACGTTTGCCTCTCGTATGACCTTTCCAGCAGGATGTTGAAGAGATCACACGAAAAGCTGTATCCTTGTCTGAAACCTCTTTTAGTGCCAAACTCTTCGGAGAGGTTCTTTCCTATTTTAACTGAGGACCTCGTGTCAGTTAAAGTCATTTTACAAAGCCGGATGAGCTTTGCGGGGATACCAAATACAGACATGGCTTGGAATACCTTTGGGCGCAGCGTGCTGTGGAAGGCTGCTTTATAATCGACAAAAAAGTGGTAGGTGTCGATCTGCATCTCTTGGGTCTTCTACAGGATTTGCCGCAGGGTAAATATCTGGTCAATGGTGGACTTGCCAGGTCTAAAGCCGCATTGGTAAGGTCCAATTATTTCGTTGACCACGGGCTTTAGTCGTTCGCATACTATCCCTGATACTATCTTGAAGGCGATAGGGAAAAGACTTATGCCCCTATAGTTAGAGCATAAAGTCTTATCTCCTTTCTTATGGACGGGACACATGGTGCTCAGGTTCCAATCGTCGGGTACGCGTTATTCCTGCCAGATGGTGCTAACTAGCTGATGAATACACCTTATCAGCGTGTCGCCTCCGGTTTTGAACATCAGCTCCTGCTGTCTTATTATTCTTCAGTCGATTTTTTGTCGTCATTACCTCATCTTGGTCGGGTGGTATACATTCAATACCATATTCTGGGTTTGGAACTGTGTTATCTTCGTCGTCTTCAGTACTATTGGATACCAACAGTTTGGAAAAGTGTTCTTTCCATAACACGCACACTATATGTATCAGTTACCAAATTACCTTGCTAGTCCCTACAGGAGGATGTGCCGGTACCAAAGCCAAAGCCATCAGTTTGATGTTTCCCTCTTTGGTAGTATTTAGGGACTTCATTCTGGCTCCTGTACATCTCGATTTTTTCACACTCCCGCTTTTCCATCTCTCTCTTTTTCCTGCGGAAAAGACGTTTCTCCTCTCTTTTTTTCTCCCTGTATCTCTCTCGTGCGCTACGCGTTGCTACGGATTGTAAAGTAGCCCTATACGCCGCATTTTTCTCTTCGGTGGCAGCACGACACTCCTGATCATACCATGGATTCCTTGGTGGAGGTCTCTGGTATCCAAGTATGAATTTTGCGGCTGTTTGCATGGAGTGGGCAATGCTTTGCCATTGCGCTGATATGTTATCGGAATGAGGAGTGCTTTGATTAAGCAATTGGGCTAGTTGATTGGAATATGCTGTGGCTATCTGTTGTGGTTGCAGCTTACGATGTCTAACTTTCGTGTTGTGTCTGTTCGTACTTTGTTTGCTACGTTTAAGCGGGTGCGTACCTTTGCTGCAACAAGGTCCGAATCAATGTTTGCGCCTCGGAACGATCGTACATCCAACACGCTCGATTCGTGTTTTCCATCTATCACAACATGATCAATTTGGTTTCTTGTTTTCTGATCTGGAGACAGCCAGGTGCCCTTATGAATATCGAGATGATTAAATCTGGTACTGCTAACTACCATGTTTTTTGCAGCTGCAAAGTCTATCAGCCTCATACCATTGTCAGATGTTTTACTGTGGAGACTGAATTTCCCGACTGTTGGGCTAAAGATATTCTGCTTTCCAATTTTGGCATTAAAATCGCCTTGAATGATTTTAATGTCATTGGCAGGGCTACGGTCATATGTTTCTTCTAAGCGCTCGTAAAAAATATCTTTGGCCTGTTCGTCCTTGTCTTCAGTGGGAGAATGAGCCCAGATAAATCTAATATGGAAGAATTTTTCTTTTATCCGAATTGTAGCAAGTTTTTCATTCACTGGGGTGAAACTGGAGACCGGATGTTTTAAATTTCGACTAACTACAAGTCCACAATCAAACTCATGCTTTGTGTCATGGCAGCTATAATAGAGTGCGTCACCTTTAGGTGTTGTTGTGACACCTTTTCTAATCCATCGTATTTCAGGTATGGCAGTAATGTCGGCCTTGTACTTTTCAAGTACATCTGCCAATGCGTAAACTGCACCTTCTCTATAAAGAGTGCGAACATTCCAGGTGCAGATTCGCAGATCATAGTCCTTAAAACGTTTGCGGGGGTCATCAACTTTAGAGGAGTATGTTTTTCTCTTCTTTCGTTTTTATACCCTCAGCATATATGCTAACGAGAAAATATGTATATACTCTTTCATACGGACAAAATGTGCCACATCGAAATAAATTAGACCCCAAGTTTGTTTGGACGAAATCCGTTTCAGACAATTTGGAGTTGATTTAGCAATGTCCGTCCGTCTGTCTGCCTGGCTGGAGCGCACGATAACTCTCGAATGGATCATCGGATTCGGTCTAAAATTTGGCTTTCGTAATATTCTGCCCAAACTTAGTTTAAGTTCGAAGATGGGTTATATCGGTCCACTCCTTCCGGTACGTCCCGCACAAAAGTTCAAAAATGTTCGGAAAATTTGTGCGCACGATAACTCTGGAAGAGAGTAGCAGATTTGGTCCATATTTTGCACAGTGTACAATTTCTACCAGACTTAGATGAGGTTCCAATATGGAATAAATCGGTCCACTCCTTCGGTTACCTCCCACACACAATTTCGGAAAAGTTCAGTTTAGGACCAGCTCTCGAATCGCTTTGTTTTTTGTTGTAGCAACTTGTATTCACTGCCCCCTATACGACGGTACAAGTTTCATCAGGAGCAAGTCCATACTTCCTGAGCAAATAGCCCGAAAGTTGCAAAAACCCGTCATAATGGGTTTTTGTGTTTAGTGGTTGGTGCTCAAGATAACTCTTGAACAGATCTGCCGATTCGGTCCAAAATTTGGCCTTCGTAATATTTTGTCCAAACTTAGTTTAAGTACGAAGATGGGTTATATCGGTCCACTTCTTCCGCTACCGCCCCCACAAAGGTTCAAAAATGTTCGGAAAATTGTGCTCACGATAACTCTTGAAGGGAGTGACCGATTTGGTCCTTACTTTACACATCCTAATATATCTACAGATATAGTTGAGGTTCGAATATGGGCTATATTTGTCCACTCTTTCTGGTACCTCCCACACAAAATTTCGGATAAGTTCATTTTATGATCTGCTCTCGAATCACTTTGATTTTTATTGAAGCAAATTGCATTCGCTGTCTCAAATACGACAGTAAAAAAAATGGGCAATACAGGTCCATAAATGCCGGTACTTCCCCCCAATGTTTAAAAATGACATCCCTTGAACGCGGTAACCAATTTGTTCCAAACTTTGGATTTCCTAATATTTTGTCCAATTATAGTTTAACTTTGAAAATGGTCCATATATGTAGGTCCACTCCTTAGAGTGCCTCCCCCACAAAAGTTCAAAATTTTTATTTGAGTGCAAATCAGGATCTGTTTACAAAACACTGATACTACCCGTGCTGATGTATGGTTCCGAAGCCTGGGTACTTGCGCAAGCAGACAAAGCAGTGCTTGGTGTGTTTGAGAGAAAAAATTTTCGAAAGATCTATGGACCAATATGCGTTGACAGTGTATATCGACGGCGTATGAACCACGAGCTGTATCTGCTATACAACGACATCAGTATAGATAAACGGATCGAGATGCAACGATTGCGTTGGTTAGGCCATATCATAAGAATGAGCGATGATGAACCCGCTAAAAAGGCGTATAAAAATGTACGTTCCACATGGCGGTGCACGCAGAATTGGCAGGCCTAATCAACAAGTGGATGAAGAGATGAAAAGGCGCGGTATTCCAGAAAGCGAAGCAGTAAAAGGAGGGAATTGGAGATATTTTCTTAGTTCGGCTTATAGAACAATTGTTCTGTAATGTAACGTTCGAAGATCATTCGGACAATTATACCTATGCTACTCTTTGTGCTCCTTTTTATATCGATATTATGTTTTTTATGTTTTTTCCATGCTTTCCGACATACCAAAACATTTAAATTATACGGTGACCAACTGAAATTAATCCTAAAATAAGATCTACTTTCAAGATGGGGTATGTCGATCCATTCCCTCAGGTAACTTCTCGGCATTATTTGCGAGCTTTATAAGATCTACTTCCAAAATGGTGTATGTCGATCCATTCCTTCATGTACCTCCTTCGCATTATTAATCAGCTTTAGTTCATACGCCAAAATGGACCACAATATCTAAAAAACTCTCTAATACATAATTATTAGTGAAAAGGATTTTGGTTGCGTAACCGGTATTCGCTTCGGTATTTTCCATAGATGAAGGTTTGAACTCGCACAGGCTGTATATCTCTGTCGGCAAAGCCGACTGATACGTTTTTACTTGTTTCATAGTAGGCTGCTTCTTTCTAGGGGAGGGTTACTAGCCCGACACCCAAAACCAAGTTTGGGTGAACGCGCGGCACATGTTAGCTCACTAACTTCAACGGGTGTTAAAGGCAGTTCCCCAGGTGACACCACGGGGAGGTCAGTGTCCACTTGAGATGAAAGAGGGACCAAGGTAAATCCTGGGCTTTGCCATGTTAAAGCCGGTCAGGAGCGTTCCTTGGTATGGTTCATCCCCTACGTCACCCATTTTATAATTCAATCAATAAAAAACGAATGGATAGGGCTAAGAGAACAGATGGACTAATAAGAAACATTTTAGGGATCATTAGGTCTCGAAGTAATAATCGATCTACAAGCATGGTTTTTTAAAGAATAATATTCCAACATTTTTAACATTTTGTTCCAAAATTCAAAATATTTATCTAAAAAAAAAACCATAATATTCCTTTTTAATATCACTTTTCTTTAAATTCCAAAAAAAATTAACTTATCTTTTTCGATTTAATTCAACCATAAATTACACACAAATTGAGTTCATTTGTTTGCTAATGCTTGTTGCTGAATTTGTAATTACTTTGTTGTTGTTGTGAACGCGGGGTATGCAACAACAACAACACGGGGAAAAACTTGCATTCATTAAAACTAACAACCCAACAAAACGGATTTTTTGTTTTTACTGCAGCCAAGCATTTATTCAATCGACCGACCCATCTCATATTTCGTTGAATTTGCAAAATTTTACAAAGTTCCTCCTCCAGTCGTAAGCAGCAACAACAGTAGCTGCTGTAGCAAGCTGCAGCAGCATCATTACTCTCGAATTTACGAATATGCATTACGTAATTATTGAGTAAACTACTTTCTACTTATGGCCATAATAATAATTATCATTTTATAACGACAACAAGAAGATGAAGAAGAAATTGTGGGGTAAAAAGAGCAAGATAAAGACGACAACAAGAATTGCAGCTGAAGAAGTGTTCAAGTGTGCAAATTGTTGCAACTTTTATTTCTGTTGCAGTTGCTGGTTGCTATAGGCGGCATTGGTTTGGCTTGTGTCTGGTAGGTGGTTACACCGTTGGGAATTGTGTAGGTTCAAAAAATAACTTTAAATATATTAATTGAACATATGCAAACGATCGTAAAATTCCTATTTACGTACCACAACCTATATTAAGGATCTACAGCTAGGAGAACCGTCCTACTACTGAAAAGTATATTTAGACAAATGTCTGGTCCCGTGTAACACTAGAGAAATGTCGATGGTTTTACATGATACTCGCTTTGACGGGTACAATGCGGTGGCCACCATTCTATGAAATTACCCAGATTACTCTCAAAGATTGGTAGCCAGTCCACAGAGCCTTTAAGCTCTGGTTGTGGCTGGTCGATGACCTTCAAAACTCTGTAATTATCTTTGGTTTTATCTCATTGTCAGGAATGCCGTTAAAAATCAAAGACAATATATTTTTCTTTACAATGAAGATCTTATTTGATCAATGAAGGACTTTTAAGGGGCCACATTTGCACATTTGACGTAGGCGATGAAAGATAAGAAAGGAACGGTCCTGACCGGCTTTAACATGGTAAAGTCCAGGATTTATCTTGGTCTTTCTTTCATATGAAGTGTACACTGACTTCCTTGTGGTGTCACCTGAGGTAGCTGCCTTTAACACCCGTTAAAGGTAGTGAGCTAAAATGTGCCGCGCGTTCACCCATAACCATCCCCTAGAAAAAGCATCCTGAAAAAACAAAAGAAAAACAAATACCTCTAAAGTTGACGACCCGCGCAAACGTTTTAAGGACCATGATCTGTGAATCTGTACCTGGATGTCAAAATTGGAAAGGAAAATATCTTTGGCCCAACAGTCGGAAAATTAAGTCTCCACAGTGAAACATCTGACAATGGTGTGAGGCTGATAGACTTTGCAGCGGCAAAAACATGGTAGTTACCAGCACCAGATTTCAACATCTCGACATCCATAAGGGCACCTTGCTGGTTCCAGATCAAAGAACAAGTAATCAAATTGATCATGATGTTATAGATGGAAGACATTCATCGAATATGTTGGATGTGAGTTCGTTCCGAGGAGCAAACATAGACTCGGTTGAACGTAGCAAACAAAGTATGAACAGATACAACACGAAAGTTAGACATCGGTTAGCTGCAATCACAACAGATAGCGACAGCATATTCTACTCAACTAGCCCAATTGCTTAATCAAAGCACTCCTCATACCAATATTGCCCTTCCATGCAAACAGCCGCAAAATCCATACCTGGATACCAGAGACCTCCACCAAGGAATCCATGGTATGACCAGGAGTGTCGTGCTGCTACCGAAGAGAAAAATGCGGCATATATTGCTACTTTACAATCAGTAGCGACGCGTAGCGCACGAGAGAGGTATCGGGAGAAAAGGAGAGAGGAGAAACGACTTTTCCGCAGGAAAAAGAAAGAGATGGAAAAGCGGGAGTGTGAACAAATCGAGATGCACAGGAGACAGAATGAAGTCCGAAAATTCTACCACAGAGTGAAACATCAAACTGTAGAGACCAGCAAGGTAATCTGGTAACTGATACAGATAGTGTGCTAAGAATATGGAAAGAGCATTTTTCCAAACGGTTGGTATCCAATAGTAGCGAAGTCGACGAAGATACCACAGATCCGATCCCAGAAGATGGTATTGAATGTATACCACCCGGCCAAGATGAGGTAAAGACAGCAATAAGCCGGCTGAAGAATAATAAGGCAGAAGGAGCCGATGTTCAAAATCGGAGGCGACACGCTGATAAGGTGTATGCATCAGCTAGTTAGCTCCATCTGGCAGGAAGAATGCGTACCCGACGATTAGAACCTGAGCATCCTGAGTCCCGCCCATAAGAAAAGAGATAAGACTTTATGCTCCAACTATAGGGGCATAAGTCTTCTCCCTGTCGCTTACAAGATAGTGTCAGGAATATTGTGCGTACGACTACAGCCCTTGGTCAACTAGATAATTGGACCATACCAATGAGGCTTTAGACCTGGCAAGTCCACCAATTACCAGATATTTACCCTGCGGCAAATCCTGGAGAAGACCCAAGAGATTCAGATCAACACATATCACCTTTTTGTCGATTATAAAGCAGCCTTCGACAGCCCGCTACGTTCAAAGGTATTCCAAGCAATGTCTGAACTTGGTTTCCCGCAAAGCTCATTCGGCTTTTAAAAATGACTCTAACTGACACAAGATCTTCAGTTAAAATAGGATAGAACCTCTGCGAAGAGTTTTGTACCAAAAGAGGTTTCAGGCAAGGAGACAGCCTTTCGTGTGATCTTTTCAACATCCTGCTAGAAAAGGTTGTACGGGAGGAAAACGTCAAAAGAAGTGGCACAATCTACACCAATAGCCACATGTTACTTGCTTATGCTGATGGTATAGACATCATGGGACGATCAGTAAAAGAAGTAACCGATACTTTTATGAATCTGCTAAAGTGGGTCTGGCGGTAAACGGCGAGAAGACCAAGCTGATGGTGCCGACGCGCAATGCGTCCATTTAGGTGGGACCAACTGTTGAAGTTGGTTCCTATAATTCTGAGGTAGTAAAAGACTTCATATACCTCGGCACCGCCGTAAACACAACAAACGACATCAGTTGTGAAATAAAAAGAGGATTTGTATTGGCCAACAAATGCTACTTTGGCTTAAGTAAGCACTTCAAAAACAAAGCCACAACTCGTCAAACATAAATAACGCTTTACAAAACACTGATACTACCCGTGATGATGTATGGTTCCGAAGCTGGGTACTTGCGCAAGTAGATAAGGTGGGAGAAAAATTCTTCGAAGGATCCACGGACCGATCTGCGTTGACGGTGGATATCGACGTCATATGAACCACGAGCTGTATCTGCAACGACATCAATATAGCTAAATGTATCGAGATGCAGCGATTGCGTTGGTTATGCCATATAATAAGAATGAGCGATGATGAACCCGCTAAAAAGGCGTATAAATTCGAGCCACATGGCGGTGCACGCAGAATTGGCAGACCAAAGAATAGATGGCGCAAACAAGTGGATGAAGAGATGACAAGGCGCGGTATTCCAGAAAACGAAGCACTATACAGAGAGAAATGGAGATATTTTCTTAGTTCGGTGTACAAGTATGGAACAAATGTTCTGTAATGGGCCAGCTATGTTAGTAAGTAATCTGTATTAAGTATCCACAGTTAGGATAAACGTCTTACTACTGAAAAATATATTTAGACAAATGTGTGGTCGAGTGTAACACTTAGTCGACAGTAAAACGTAATACTGGAGATATGTCGATGGTTTTACATGATTGCATTGTCACATTGACGGGTACAATGCGGTGGCCACTATTCAATGAAATTAGCCAGATTACTCTTAAAGATTGGTAGCCAGTCCAGAGAGTCTTTAAGTTCCGGTTGTGGCTGGTCGATGGCCTTCAAAACTCTGTAGTTATCCTTAATTTTATCTCATTGTGAGGAATGCCAGACATAAAGCGTACGAAACGGACAGAACCGTTAAAAGTCAAAGATATATCAAATCTCAAATATATCAAATATATTTTTCTTTACAATGAAGATCTTATTAGATCAATGAAGGACTTTTGAGGGTCCATATTTGCATTTTTGACGTAGGGGATGAAAGATACCAAGGAACAAAGTCCATGATTTATCTTGGTCCCTCTTTCATCTCTAGTGGACACCTGGAGTAGCTACCTTTAACACCCGTTAAAGGTAGTGAGCTAAAATGTGCCGCTCGTTCACCCATAAGAACGTTAAAAACTTCGGTTTGGGCGCCGGGTTAGTAACCCTACCCTAGAAAAAAACTGCTTGAAAAGCAAAGGAAAAGAAAAAGAAATACCTCAAAAGTTGACGACCCCCGCAAAAGTTTTAAGGACCATGATCTACGAATCTATCATCGCACTCATTGTAGAGAAGGTGCAGTTTACGCATTGGCAGATGTACTTGAAAAGTACAAGGCCGATATTACTGCCATACAAGAAATACGATGGAACGGGAAAGGCGTCACAACAATACCTAAAGGTGACGCACTGTATTATAGCTGCCATGACACAAAGCATGAGTTTGTTTTCGGATTTGTAGTTGGTCGGAAGTTCAAACATCTGGTCTCCAGCTTCACCCCAGTGAATGAAAGACTCGCTGCAATCAATTAAAAGCAAAATATATTTGCGCTCATGCCCCCACTGAAGACAAGGACGAACAGACCAAAGATATATTTTACGAGCACTTAGAAGAAACTTATGACCGTTGCCCTGCCCATGACATTAAAATTATGCTAGGCGATTTTAATGCCAAAATTGGAAAGGAGAATATCTTTGGCCCAACAGTCGGGAAATTCAGTCTACACAGTGAAACATCTGACAATGGTACTAGGCTGATGGACTTTGCAGCTGCAAGAAACATGGTAGTTAGCAGTACCAGATTTAAGCATCTCGATATTCATAAGGGCACCTGGCTGTCTCCAGATCAGAAAACAAGAAATCAAATTGATCACGTTGTGATAGATGGAAGACATTCATCGAACGTGTTGGATGTGAGTTCATTCCGAGGAGCAAACATAGACTCGGACCACTAACTTGTTACAGCAAAGGTAGGCACCCGGTTAAACGTAGACAACAAAGTACGAACAGACACAGCACGAAAGTAAGACATCGGTAAGTTGCAATCACAACAGATAGCCACAGCATATTCCACTCAACTAGCCCAATTGCTTAATCAAAGCACTCCTCATCCCGACAACATATCAGCAAAGTATTGCCCACTCCATGCAAACAGCCGCAAAATCAGTACTTGGATACCAAAGACCTCCACCAAGGAATCCATGGAATGATCAGGAGTGTCGTGCTGCTACCGAAGAGAAAAATACGGTATATAGGGCTACTTTACAATCCGTAGCAACGCGTAGCGCACGAGAGAGCTATCGGGAGAAAAGGAAAGAAGAGAAACGTCTTTTACGCAGGAAAAAGAGAGAAATGGAAAAGCGGGAGTGTGAATTTACAGGAGTCAGAATGAAGTCCTAAAATTCTACCAAAGAGTGAAGCATCAAACTGATGGCTTTGGTACAGGTACATCCTCCTGTAGAAATCAGCAAGGTAATTTGGTAACTGATACATATAGTGTGCTCAGGATATGGAAAGAGAATTTTTCCAAACTGTTGGTATCCAATAGTAGCGAAGACGACCAAGATACCACAGCTCCAACCATACCACCCGGCCAAGATGAGGTAAAGACAGTAATAAATCGGCTGAAGAATAATAAAGCAGCAGGAGCAGATGGCTTACCAGCCGAGCTGTTCAAAACCGTAGGCGACATGCTGATAAGGTGTATTCATCAGCTAGTTAGCACCATGTCGCAGGATGAACGAGTACCCGACGGTTGGAACCTGAATCCATAAGAAAGGAGATATAACTTAATGCTCCAACTATAGGGGCGTAAGTCTTCTCCCTATCATCTAGAAGATAATGTCAGGGGTAGTATGCGAACGACCCATGGTCAACGAAATAATTGGACCTTACCAATGCGGCTTTAGACTTGGCAAGTCCACCGTCGACCAGATATTTACCCTGCGGCAAATCCTAGAGAAGACCCAAGAGATGCAGATCGACACATACCACCTCTTTGTCGATTATAAAGCAGCCTTCGACAGTCCGCCACGTTCAAAGGTATTCCAAGCCATGTCTGAATTTGGTATCCCCGTAAATCTCATTCGGTTTTGTAAAATGACTCTAACTGACACAAGATCTTCAGTTAAGATAGAAAAGAACCTCTCCGAAGAGTTTTGTACCAAAAGAGGTTTCAGGCGAGGAGACAGCCTTTGTGTGATCTTTTCAACATTTTGCTTGAAAAGGTTATACGAGAGGCAAACGTCAAAACAAGTGGCACAATCTACACCAATATCCACATGCTACTTGCTTATGCTCATGATATAGACATCATGGTACGATCAGTGAAAGAAGTAACCGATACCTTTATGAAGGTCGAAGGAGAATCTGCTAAAGTGGGTCTGGCGGTAAACGGCGAGAAGACCAAGCTGATGGTGTCGACGCGAAATGCGTCCATTGAGGTAGGACCGACTGTTGAAGTTGGTTCCTATAATTTTGAGATAGTAAAAGACTTCGTCTACCTCGGCACCGCCATAAACAAAACAAACAACATCAGTTGTGATATAATGAGAAAAATTGTATTGACCAACAGATGCTACTTTGGTTTAAGTAAAGAGTTTAAAAACAGAGCCACATCTCGTCAAACAAAAATAACGCTTTACAAAACACTGATACAAACACCAGTGCTAATGTATGGCTCCGAAGTCTGGGTACTTGCGCAAGCAGACAAGGCAGTGGTTCGCGTGTTGACGCCGAATATCGCCATCGTATGAACCCAGAGCTGTATCTGCTATACAACGACATCAGTGTAGATAAACGTATCGAAATGCAACGATTGCGTTGACTGTGCCATATCTTAAGAATTAGCGCTAATGAACCCGCAAAATAGGCGTATAAATACATCCCACAGATTTGACAGGCCTAAGCTTAGATGGAGCAAACAAGTGGATGATGAGATGGATGAAAAGGCGCGGTATTTCAGAAAGCGAAGCAGCAAACATAGATAGAATTGGAGATCTTATCTTAGTTCGAATATTCTTTAATAGGCCAGCTAAGTAAGTAAGTAATGAGGCTAAAACCTTCAAAATACCGGAAATCAGGAAGTAACGTCCTATGGGGGGTTATATGAAGGCGTGGACCTATATAAGTGAAAGTTTTATACCCCTAACGAAGTCTAAGTACCAAAAGCTTCAAAATACCGAAAATCGGGAGGTAATGTTCTATAGGGCAATATCAAAACGTATACCTACACCCACTATTCTCTGTTGAAAGACCTCTGCCGAAGACTAGCCATCAAATTTCAGTCATTTAGGTTGGTCATTGTGACTAAAACTTTCAAAATATATCAAAAACGTGGATTTACATTCCAGTTTTTTGTCCTGGAGGTTGTAAGTCAATAATAAGTACGTGTACAAAAATTGATACACGTACGATAACTCTTTCTATTTGTGGCCACAGCTAATATGAACTCGCGACATAGTGCGGCTTCGACTCCAGCAACATTTTCTAGACTCCGAAAACCTGGTTAATGAAATAAAAGCATTCTCACAATAATTGTTGACATAAGTCAATGTTTTGCTAATCCCCCTTCAGCAGTATCGAGCGACGTATTTAAAGACGTTAGTTGCGTTTTCGTGCTGAATTTGCTGTAAATTGGACAATTATATAATGTGCAAATTAGCCAAATTGCCAATCGAATTTACTGTAATTCGATTTTCCAGTTCTCTTTGGCCACAAAATATCCATATCAAATCTATTGACAACGTTTCACATTTATATAAAAAATTACGTTTATTGGTCAGTTGTACCTATACCCATTTCCCTAACTGTTCTTCAATTCCCTTGTCAAAGTATACGCCTATCTCGACATCTTAAATAGTTTCCTCTTGTTTCCATTCCCCGGTTTATTACATTCCTGCTTATTACATTGGATGAATGAATGAATGAATGAGTGAATGGCCACCAACAGTGTTTCTCTTCTCCCCTAAACTACTTAACATAATTATGATTTAGTTAAAACTACGAAACTGCGTACACAACGACGACAACGGCAGCAAACTACAACAACAAAACAAAAACTAAGAAACTTTTTCCATAATTTATTTTCCTTCTGGTTGTAGAAGTAACTTTTGTTGTGAGCGTTTTGTTTTTGTTTTGATACGTTTTCCTTTTCTGTTTCCGCTCAGATGAAAATAGATAATAATGAATGTAGTTTCGGTTTAAGTATTTTACAAACTGTGCGAACTATGCATGTTGCCATAGAATTGTAGATGGTCTTGGTTGTCCTCCTTTTTTCTGCATTTTTTATTTTTCGTTTTCTTATAATTGTTACAACTTTTCCATAACATGGCCTAGAGATGTTTAAAGGTGGTCTTTGCCAAGATGTAGAGCAACAACTTATAATTGGGAAATGGGGGGACTGCATTAATGTTTAATTCCACGTTTAACCACAAATTTGGCGTCATTGTCTGGGAGATTTTGGTCTCAGTTCAGCTGGTAATAATTCGTAGAAATTTCATGGTGTTGACAGTAGTCCAGTAGTAGGCGTTCGTGGAATAAATGGTTTAGTTATTGTTTGGATTCTCTAAAACTGGCACACAAGTAGCTAAGAGAAAATTATTAACTAGTATTCCTACCATGAGATTCGGGAAATTAAAAGCCACAATTACCATTACCATTCAAATACCATACCAGAATAAGCACAAATTTGTTTAACAATATGTGGCCAATGTTGTTTGCCACAACCGTGTTGTGGAACATGTAATTCAAATGTATTTACGTTATTCCTTGAACCAGTACCAGTGTCCTGTATGAATATTATATCATCCAGTTGAAATGTTATTGTAAACATAACGCTTTTTCTTCCAGGAAATTAAAACAGATGGTTTATCACCAAGTTGCCCGCTTCACGTCAACAAGTGTGGGGCTAGGAAAAGAAAAAGTTGGTACATTTTACATAGGTACAGAGTTACAATGTAGACTATCAGACACTATCAAAGAGAGATAATTAAATTTGATAAGCTGAAAAAAGCAAAGAAGACAAACCGTTTTGTGAGCATTGAAGGGAAACCGAGTAAAACTAAAATGAATTAAACGTAATTAAGATAAGTTTAACTATAACTTGTATTTAGTAACACTTTGCAATACGATAATGGCTTTTGGAGATGAAAGCAAATACCAGCCATAACATAGAAGTGTGACCAATGGCAATCCCACAGCAGCAGGTTCTTTGTACCGGATTGACCCGGAACCACACAACATCAGCGCTCCGGCCAGCGGTTGCCATCTCAGTGTACAAATGTTCGTACTTGTTTCATTTTTCTGTGTTGGGAACAGCATATCCCGGAATGCGTGCTCCGATTTTGTTGCTCCCAGGACCAATATATTTGTGCTCGGTTTATCACATCCGCATCTTCACCCACATCCAAACTTCGGTGAGATGCAATACACCTTTTTAACTTGTAATTCGAAACGTTCCAGTTGTTATTCGTAACATTTCTTTTGTAATTCGATTATTCTATTTGTAATTCGTAACATTTTATTTGTAATTCGAGAATTCCATTTGTAATTCGAATTATTCCATCTCAAGTGGACACTGACCTCATCGTGATGTCACCTGTGGAACTGCCTTTAACACCCTTTAAAGGTGGTGAGCTAACATGTGCCGCGCGTTCACCCATAAGAACGTTAAAAACTTGGGTTTGGGCGTCGCACATAGGAGTAATGTATGTTAAAAGTTGATTAAAACTCCTAAAAACCTCATTTATAATCCGATTGATATAATATTTTGCACAAATCATATCTTTGGTCCAAGGACTATTTTGGTAGAAAATAATGAAAATCGGTCCAGATTTGGATATAGCCCCCAAATATATTAGCATCGGATATGAGGTAAATAATGCAGTAAAAGCGTAGTATAGGTCCGATCAAGCTAAAAATTGGTACGAACCTACCTACCTTATTTCTACACGGCTATGTGGTGGTATTTTTGATATTTGCAAAAAAAAGTTCAAAAAGTTATAACCCTAGTGCGCACTTGTTGTCTTACCCATATTTTACTTCAGAAAAAAACCGTAATTTTTCCGAATGGCGCAAACATTTATCAAAAGTTTTGATATAGTCTGATAAATTAGAGCCCCGGCTATAAGACAGATCAAAAATTAGTGTTGGCAAACGTTGCCAAAATATTTTTGTAATTTTTTTAAAATTGTTTTACATAAATTATTTAAATTATACTTCAGAAAAATCCGTAATTTTTCCGAATGGCGCAAACATTTATCAAAAGCTTTGATATAGTCTGATAAATAAGAGCCGCGGCTATAAGACAGATCAAAAATTAGTGTTGGCAAACGTTGCCAAAATATTTTTGTAATTTTTTTACAATTGTTTTACATAAATTATTTAAATTTTACATCAGAAAAAAACCGTAATTTTTCCGAATGGCGCAAACATTTATCAAAAGTTTTGATATAGTCTGATAAATAAGAGCCCCGGCTATAAGACAGATCAAAAATTAGTGTTGGCAAACGTTGCCAAAATATTTTTGTAATTTTTTTAAAATTGTTTTACATAAATTATTTAAATTATACTTCAGAAAAACCCGTAATTTTTCCGAATGGCGCAAACATTTATCAAAAGCTTTGATATAGTCTGATAAATAAGAGCCGCGGCTATAAGACAGATCAAAAATTAGTGTTGGCAAACGTTGCCAAAATATTTTTGTAATTTTTTTAAAATTGTTTTACATAAATTATTTAAATTATACTTCAGAAAAACCCGTAATTTTTCCGAATGGCGCAAACTTTAATCAAAAGCTTTGATATAGTCTGATAAATAAGAGCCGCGGCTATAAGACAGATCAAAAATTAGTGTTGGCAAACGTTGACAAAATATTTTTGTAATTTTTTTAAAATTGTTTTACATAAATTATTTTAATTTAATTGCAGAAACAAATTTAAAGTTTTTCATGATTGCAGTGGAGAAAAATATGATTATTTCAGATTGGCGCAACTATGCGTAGCGTATTATCTTTGAATCAGCATAATCTTCCATAAAACATCAAAAGTAACTATGGTCCGCAAACGCTCGCATCATGTAGTATTTCACCATTGAAATTTGAGTTATCGTAAAAGATATCTATGAATGAAGGGATGTATCACAATAAACTAATAGTAAAGATGCAAAAACAATTCTCTTTGACGATTTTTATGAGCTCTAATACACATGAGTACAAAAAAAATAAGTAGATTTGGCGAACGCTGGAACCAAAATATATTTCTATTTTGTAAATGTTTTCTTAAATACTTCCATATTTCAATTGTTTTAGTTGATAAAA
The DNA here is from genome assembly GCF_047663935.1 of Musca autumnalis. Taxonomy (NCBI): domain Eukaryota; kingdom Metazoa; phylum Arthropoda; class Insecta; order Diptera; family Muscidae; genus Musca; species Musca autumnalis. Next base: position 236,531,064 of record NW_027411866.1, on the reverse strand, counting down.
ATGAGATTTTTTCAGAATGGCGCAAATATGCGCAATATATTATGATTGTATCCAATGTTGGAGACTTTAGTGCATAAATCACCAAAAGTAATTATGGTCCGCAAACGTTCGCATCATGCTCTTTTTCACTTTTGAAATTTGAGTTATCTTAAAAATTATCATAACAAATTTGCATGAAGGAAGAGACGTACCACCATTATTAAAGAGTGAAGCTGCAAAAACAATTTAGAACTTTTATAAGCTTATCTTGTACGGAGAATATACAAAAACAAAAAACCTTGAAAATTATAAATTTTCGCGAAAATATTTTTATTTCAATGTTCACTTCATTTTATAATATTTTAACAAGTACTTTTTTGCTTTCATTATAGCTGACTTCAATCGGCTGCTGCTTTGGATTGGTTAACCGCAGATAGTTGCGGATGGTCATAGCGAATGGGGAAAAGGGTCAGGTGACTGTTTACCAATAGTTAGTTTTTAAAAACGCGATTTTTATATGTTGAGTTTTGATCAACTTTTGGCCTATATTACTCGTATGTGCGTCGGGTTAGTAACCATTCCCTGAAAAAACAATCTACTACGAAAAAACAAAAGAAAAGAAAAACAAACCCCTCTAAAGTTGACCAACCCCGCAAACGTTTTAAGGACCATGATCTGCGAATCTGCACCTGGAATGTTCGCACTCTTTATAGAGAAGGTGCGGTCTTCGCATTGGCAGAAGTACTTGAAAAGTACAAGGCCGGCATTACTGCCATATAGGAAATACGATGGAACGGGAAAGGCGTCACAACAACACCTAAAGGTGACGCACTGTATTATAGCTGCTATGACGCAAAGCATAAGTTTGGTTGCGGTTTTGTAGTTGGTCGGAGGTTCAAACATCTGGTCAACGGCTTCACCCTAGTGAATGAAAGACTCGCTACAATTCGATTAAAAGCAAAATTCTTCAATATCAGCTTTTTTTGCGTTCATGCTCCCACTGAAGACAAGGACGAACCGACCAAAGATATATTTACGAGCGCTTAGAAGAAACTTATGACCGTCCATGACATTAAAATTATACTAGGCGATCTTAATGCCAAAATTGCAAAGGAGTATATCTTTGGCCCAACAGTCGGGAATTTCAGTCTCCACAGTGAAACATATGACAATGGTATGAGGCTGATAGACTTTGCAACTGCAAGGCACCTGACTGTCGCCAGATAAAAGAACAAGAAATCAAATTGATCACGTTGTGATAGATGGAAGACATGCATCAAACGTGTTGGATGTACGATCGTTCCGAGGTGCAAACATAGACTCGGACCACCACCCTGTTGCAGCAAAGGTACGTACCAGATTAAACGTAGCAAACAAAGTGCGAACAGACACAACACGGAAGTTGGGCATCGGTAAGCTGCAATCACAACAGATAGCCAGAGCATATTCCACTCAACAGGCCCAACTGCTTTATCAGAGCACTCCTCACCCCGATAACATATTAGGACAATGGCAAAACATTGCCCACTCCATGCAAACAGCCTCAAAATCAGTACTTGGATACCAGAGACCTCCACGAAGGAATCCATGGTATGGCCAGGAGTGTCGTGCTTCTACCGAAGAGAAAAATGCGACATATAAGGCTAATTTACAATCAGTAGCAAAGCGTAGCGCACAAGAGAGGTATCAGGAGAAGAGGAGAGAGTAGAAACGACTTTTCCGCTGGAAAAAGATAGAGATGGAAAAGCGGGAGTGTGAACAAATCGAGATGTACAGGAGACAGAATGAAGTCCGAAAATTCAACCAAAGAGTTAAACATCAAACTGGTGGCTTTGGAACTGGCACATCCTCCTGTAGAGACCAGCAAGGTAATCTGGTAACTGATACAGATAGTGTGCTAAGGATATGGAAAGAGCATTTTTCCAAACTGTTGGTATCCAATAGTAGCAAAGTCGACGAAGATATCACAGATCCAATCCCAGAAGATGGTATATGGATGTATACCACCCGGCCAAGACAGAAATAAACCGGCTGAAGAATAATAAGGCAGCAGGAGCTGATGACCTAACAGCCGAGCTGTTTAAAACCGGAGGCGACACGCCGATAAGGTGTATGCATCAGCTGTTAGCTCCATATGGCAGGAAGAACGCGAACCCGACGATTGGAACCTGAGCATCCTGTGTCTCGTCCATAAGAAAGGAGATAAGACTTTATGCTCCAACTATAGGGGCATAAGTCTTCTCCCTATCGTCTACAAGATAGTGTCAGGGATATTGTGCGAACGACTAAAGCCCATGGTCAACGAAATAATTGCACTATACCAATGCGGCTTTAGACCTGGTAAGTCCACCATTGAACAGATATTTACCCTGCGGCAAATCCTGGAGAAGACCCAAGAGATGTAGATCGACACCAACAGATGCTACTTTGGCTTAAGTAAGCACTTTAAGAATAAAGCCACAACTCGTCAAACAAAAGTAACACTTTACAAAACACTGATGCTACCCGTGCTGATGTATGGTTCCGAAGCCTGGGTACTTGCGCAAGCAGATAAGGCAGTGCTTGCCGTGTTTGAGAGAAAAATTCTTCGAATAATCTACGGACCGATCTGCGTTGACGGTGAATATCGACGTCGTATGAACCACGAGCTGTATCTGCTATACAACGACATCAATATAGTTAAACGTATCGAGATGCAGCGATTGCGTTGGCGAGGCCATATAATAAGATTGAGCGATGATGAACCCGCTAAAAATGCGTATAAATTCGAGCCACATGGCGGTGCACGCAGAATTGGCAGGCCAAAGAATAGATGGCGCAAACAAGTGGATGAAGAGATGACAAGTCGCGGTATTCCAAAAAGCGAAGCACGAAACAGAGAGAATTGGAGATCTTTTCTTAGTTCGGTCTATGGAACAGATGTTCTGTAATGGGCCAGCTAAGTAAGTAACATTTTGTTTGTAATTCGAGAATTCCATTTATAATTCGAATTATTCTATTTGTAATTCAAATTATTCCTGTTGTAATTCGAATTATTCCATTTGTAATTCGAATTATTCCATTTGAAATTGGAATTGTTTTATTTTTAATTCGAATTATTTGATTTGTAATTCGAATTGTCCGATTTGAAGTTACAAATAAATAATTCGAATTACATATGGAATAATTCGAATAACAATTGGAATAATTTGAATTACAAAAAGAATAATACGAATTACAAATAGAATACTTCGAATTTCCAATGGAATAATAATTCTAATTACAAATGGAATAATTCAAATTACAAATAGAATAATTCGAATTACAAACGGAATAATTCGAATTACAAATGGAATATTTCAATTACAACTGAAAAGTTTGAATTACAACTAGAATTCTCGAATTACAAAAAAATTTTACGAATTACAACTGGAATTCTCGAATTACAACTACAACTCGAAATACAACTAATTCGAGAATTCCATTTATAATTCGCAACATTTTATTTGTAATTCGAGAATTCCATTTCATTTGTAATTACAAATAGTAATTCGAATTATTCCATTTGTAATTCGAATTATTTTATTTATTATTCCAAGTATTCCATTTGTAATTCGAGTTATTCCATTGAATTCGAATTATTCCATTTGAAATTCGAATTATTATATTTGTAATTCGAATTATCCTATTTGTAATTTTAATTATTTTATTTGTAATTCCAATTGTTTTATTTGTAATTCGAATTATTCCATTTGAAATTAGAATTATTCCATTTGTAATTCGAATAATTTTTTTTTATTTCAAATGAAAAATAAATGGAATAATTCGAATTACAAATAAAACAATTCGAATTGCAAATAATATAATTAAAATTACAAATAGAATAATTCAAATGAAATAATTCGAATTACAAATAGAATAATTAGAAATTCAAATGGAATAATTCGAATTACAAATGGAATAATTCGAATTACAAATAGAATAATTCGAATTACAAATGGAATATTTCAATTACAACTGAAAAGTTTGAATTACAACTGAAAAGTTTGAATTACAACTAGAATTCTCGAATTACAAATAAAATGTTACGAATTACAATTACAATAATGAAATGTTACGAATTACAACTGGAATGTTCCGAATTACATATGAAAAATGTGTAAAACGATTCGAATTACATGTGAAAAAGATGTAGGTGTTAGGAGTGTGTGCATCTACGGGTTTGGTCTGTACTTGTCGACGTGAGTGACTACGATACAGACTATGTTGCTGCATGCTGCGTGAATACAGTCCACACTGAGTCGTCGTCAAATTACGAAACTCCCCCGCAGTCGCATCGGCAGCAACCCCACACGCGGAATTTAACACCAGCCCTTGTTGTCCCAATTCTAGAAAATGCATCCTTTTTGCAATTTAATTGCAATGGACTCCTAGGTAAGATCGAGAAAATAGTAGATTTCATAAGAACGGAGAACATCAAGGTAGCGGCGGTGCAAGAAACCAAGCTCAACAACAACTGTAGCTTACAACGTTGTGATGGTTACAGTGTGTTAAGGAAGGATCGCACCAGAAGTGGAGGTGGGCGATTAGCTTTCCTATTGCACCAGCCTGTCCAATATAGACCTATCTCGATTGAGTCTGTCTCTAATGACCTGCACATGTAATGTACGGGGATAGCAGTCAGGTGTGGAATTGCCGAGATAGATTTGCTGAACGTATACATCCCGCCGAGAAATAGCTGTATCTCAGATTACGAGCCTGACATTAGCCCGCTTTTGAAAGGTCATAATCGTCTGGTCCTGGGGGACTTTAAAGCGCATCATGAGATGTGGCATTCGGCTCTCGGAAACGACCAGGGGGTACAGCGCTGGCTGAGCAGATTGACAGCTCTACGTTTTGCACGGGCAATGAGGACGCCCCTACCAGAATTAGAGGAGAGTGTCACAGCTCACCAGACATAACCATCGTGTCACCTGGTCTGGCAAATAACGTTACCTTGCAACCCGTCATTTCCTTGGATCAGACCATCTCCGCATAATAGTCTCCATTAGCAGACCACCCGATTTCATCACCTCTGAACGCCGCACGTTCGTCAATCATAGGAATGCTGATTTGCCGAGTTTCAGAGAGTTCACCAATCACCGTTTCAGAGAACTACCCAATCCTTATGATGTTCGGGTACAGCATTACTGTGGCAGCCGCTCGCCATATCCCTGTTGGTCGAATACCCGAAGTAAGACCAATCTTCCCAGCAGAGGCGAAGGGATCAGCAAATGAGCGTGATGAGCTTCGTCGTTAACGTTACCTTGCAACCCGTCATTTCCTTGGATCAGACCATCTCCGCATAATAGTCTCCATTAGCAGACCACCCGATTTCATCACCTCTGAACGCCGCACGTTCGTCAATCATAGGAATGCTGATTTGCCGAGTTTTTAGAGAGTTCACCAATCACCGTTTCAGAGAACTGCCCAATCCTTATGATGTTCGGGTACAGCATTACTGTGGCAGCCGCTAGCCATATCCCTGTTGGTCGAATACCGGAAGTAAGACCAATCTTCCCAGCAAAGGCGACGGGATTAGCAAATGAGCGTGATGAGCTTCGTCGAACCAGGGAGCTGACACTAGAAGTTAACAGGCTGGTCGGCAACATAAGCGGAACAGCTGGTTAAATCATCTGAAGAGTTGTAACATTGGAGCGGATATAAGTGAATTGTGGGCAACGGTTAAGTCACTCACGAACAACGGAAGGGAGGAAGATAGGACCTCAGTCACGTTTGGCGACGTAACGTTGACTGACCCGAAGGAGTGCGCAAATTATTTCAATCGACAGTTTGTCGAGCACCCCGAGAGTGACAGGGCGAAGAGGAGAGTATCGCGTCGCATCAGATATCTTTCTGCCGAGGATGAACCACCACAGTTTACAATAGATGATGTGGCGAATACCATCAGGAACGCTAAATCATCCAAAGCGTTGAGCCCAGATGGTAATGCTGAAGCAGCTGGATGAGCGGGGAGTGGAGTATCTCACTAAAGTTCTCAACTTGTCGCTATCCATGCCAGACCGGAAGCCCGGCAAGGATGCCAGCAAAAGTGAATCGTACAGGCCGTTTTCGCTTTTATCGCCCGTAGCAAAGACCCTTGAGGCCTTAGTCCTCCCCAGTATCACAAAAAGCTATCAAGTTGCCGATCATCAGCATGGATTCCGTATTTAACCTTTCCTGTATTCCGCCGCCTCCGTATGCGGATGATTGTACGATCCTGGCGTCAGGTACCTACCCTGATGACATCTGTGAGAGACTGAACTCCTATTTAACCGAGCTTACAACCTTTTCCCACGCGAGGAATATGCAGATTTCCGCCACAAAATCTACATCCACTTTGTTCACCACATAGACAGCGCAGTTTGGAAGAGAGTTTAATGTCGAGGGTACACAGAATTCCGACACACCTATCTGCGACAAACTGAAAAGTAGGAACATGGTCCTCAAGTCCCTTGCCGGCAGCACTTGGAGTGCCGAAAGCTGTTGACCACATATAACGCAATAGGTCGGTCTATGGTAAGCTATGTGGTTCCAGTTTGGTCCTCGGGATTATGTGATACGAATTGGAAAAAAAATCAAACCTGGCAGAATGCCGCCCTGAGGGTCTCTTCTCAAGTCTTCAGTGGACCATCTACATGAGGAGCAAAGATTCTTCCAGCAAAGCAACACAATGAGATACTTCGTTGCAGTACATGCTCGGGTGTTACCGTGAGATCCATCCCAATCACCATCTGCTAGGTAGGCCCGACACATTCAGGCATATGAGGAAGGATATTCATGCTCTAGAGAGGGAGGTCAAACGATACAGGATAGAAACCCTAGATCAATATGCACATCAAGCAGTTTTAAATAGCATTCACAAGGGTGCAGTTGCTAAGGCCATAAGCAAATATAGTGTGAATAAAGTCCACGACAAACTAAAGTAGTTTTGGCTCAACTACGCTCGGGATATTGCAGTCGCCTAAATTCTTATTGGGCGGAAATCGACAGTGCCGTGCAAGACATCTGCCCAGTATGCCCCTACTTATCTATCTCCAGTGGATCTGTGGCTACATCCCATCGATGTACATGTTACAACAACCAATGACGTATCATTCTTTATATTCTCTATTATGACTTTAATCTTCAAAAAAAAATTTCACACTGATCGCCACCTTTTAGCGCAGTAAAATTTGTTCTTAAGATCACTTGAAGAAATCGAATTCTATGCTCTGTCTTGGATCTGCAATTTGCGAAAGATGGGAAAACTTGGTATGGGCAGTGTTCCATATTTTCTTTATTGGACTCGAATTAGCATTAAGCTAGTTCAAACACTTTACCACCTCTTGAAAGATAGGATCGAGTACATGAAGAAACATTTCGGTCTCTGGCACCTCAATCAAAAGTCCCAGTCTTAACAGTTTCCACTTTCCTGGATTAAGTCAATATATATTCTACCAGTATTCATGGGTCATGGTCACTGTCTCGACACAATGAAGGTTTATCTATATTACATATATCAAAAGTCCTTCAGTAAAGTATTTCTTGGAAGTCGCAGATTTCAGTCTCGTCTCCCTTCTGAGACGAAGCAAGTCATAACCTTTATCTTTGTCAGACTGGCCTTGGAGAGATGGTAAATTTTCATCCTCCTTATGGAAGTCTTCCCACCTTTTCACGTCCTGAGGCGGTTCTTCCCTGCCAAATGCTTCGACCATGTGTTCAGTCTCGAACTTGCTACCCTAAACACTGACAAATTATACCCTTAGCCTATGTGAGCAAAAACTTTCACACAACCATGATGCTTATGTATTTGTAGAGTTTTCTGAATTGTGTGGTATTTTTTGGGGGTATGGACTTGCCGATAAAGTAATAGATTTGAATTAAAACTCAAAAGCGCTACGGAGGACGTACCATTTAGGGAGACAATTCTGAATTTTGTGGTATTTTTTGGGATTAAAACTCAAAAGTTTTGCGGAGGACGTACCATTTTGGAAGTGGATCTTATTTTTGGGAAATATATATCGAACTGCCCCGTCATTTCAGTTGGTCAACGTATAATTAAGAGCTTTTGGACCACTAAGTCAGTGTCGAGGTTTGGAACCAATCGCATGCCGATATCGATACCTGCCAAAACCTCGACTATTGTATTTATCGACGCCATATAAAAGTCACAAATATCCCATCACTAAAACGTCAAATCTATGATCATTCTGTAATACTTGAAGCAGTAGCAGCATTTTTGCCGCAAGGATTATAAAGCATAAAAATAAACCAAAGTTAAGACTGCCAGCGTCTTTCAATTTAACCTAGTGTTAATTTAAACCTACACCACCAGTTTACCAATAGCAACACGTAAGTATCGCCTGAATACTTGTTGTGTTGTCTTTATTGATAAAAGTGTTGTTGTTCGTCTTTGGGCAACAATTAATTTCGCTCTAAAACTACTCTGTAGATTTAGAACCCCTAAAAGTCCATACGCCTGTATCGGAACTTGTACAGTCAGGATGAATGGACTTGCGCAGGAAAAACAGGACCACAAGGAGTAGCTTCGGTATAAATGTTCAAAGGATCTTCTAACAGATCCTAAACTGCACTTAAACAACAATGTTGAACTTTTGTTAGAGAGGTACCCTAAGGAGAAGTAAAACTAAATTTGGACAAAATAATAAGAGATTCAAAGTTGGACGGTTGCTTTGTTCAAAAAAAATAAAAATAGAAGAAAAAAAATGAAAGTAAAATAAAATAAAAATTAAATAAAGCAAAATAAAATAAACATAAAATAAAAAAATAAAAATTAAAAAAAATGAATAAAAATAAATAAAAAATAAAAATAAAATGAAAATAAAATAAAACTAAATTAAAAAAATAAATATAAAATAATACACTGCCGCTCACTTGAATAGAACCCCCCTGGAAAAAATTTTTTTCAACCTCCGTTTTTTCTGAGTTATACAAGATATGGAGTTTTGAAGTTTTATTACATTTTGCTTCATGTGTTTGGAGTAAACTTAGTCATTCATTTGCATTCAAATCCAATTTGTATAAGAATTATACAAGCTAAACAAAAGAAAGTCAAAAATTTAAGTAAAAAATTTGGCTCATTTGAATAGAACCCCCCTTTAAAACTTGGGAATGCAGAAAGATTGTTTTATTTTAGAATATCGATGCGTAATCACGCTATATTGAAAACGAAGTACTTTCAGTGTTATTCAGTAAAAGTATATCCCTCTTGATTAAGGATATACCAGTATATCCTGCTTTGGCAAGGATTCTTTAAATAATCGGGTGTAATGCCTAACAAAGCTTGCTTTTTTCTTTCAACAACTTTATTCTTAGAAGCTTACTGTCTCAGTCGTATAACTTACGAATAAATCATTCCCATACATTTTAGAGAATACTTACCACTGTATAATATGACGGCCCCTCAAGGATATCCGCATTTCTTTTCAAAAATTTATGTTTTCATGACTCGAAGTGTACAAAAGTTTATAAAATCGTGATGAAATTGCCACTCTGGATATCCGAAAATGCTTCTCACTACTGGAAATGCCTGTTTTAGAACTCCTTTGTAAATTGTCGTGAGCATTTTTTGAGTTATCTTGCACTGTAGCCATTTAGTATGACAGGGTTTTGGAGCTTTTGGGCCATTATCTCAGGCACTATTGACTTACTCCGGAAAAAAATTGTACCGTTGTGAATGAGGTCGCTAGAACAACCTACTGAAAAGAGAATCAAAACGATGCAAGAGCAGCTCTTAAACTCCACTTTCTCCGAATTTTGTGTGGGAGGTACCCGCGGGAGTGGACCGATATAGTTCATATTCCAAACCGATGCATGACTGCATGAAATAATATGATGTGCAAAGTCTACACCAATCGGAAACTCCCTGCGAGAATTATCTTGCGGGTTTGCCATTTTGGTTGGTGCCGTCAGGGTTTTTTAGACCCTCAGCCTTTAGTCTAAAGAGGGTATTTACACTTTGATACGAAAATGTGCCTCATCGAAATAATGGTTTTAGACCCTAAGTATGTTTGTACGATAACCGTTTCAGATAACTCTCGAACGGATCAATCGATTCGGTTCAAATTTTGGGTATCGAAATATTTTGTCCAGATTCGATTTAAGTTCGAAGATGGGCCATATAGGTCCACTCCTTCAGGTACCTCCCCCACAAATGTTCAAAAATTGTCGAAAAACTTGTGCGCACGATAACTCTCGAAGGGAATAACCGATTTGGTCCATACTTTGCACATCGTGTAATTTCTACCAAACTTAGATGAGGTTCCAATATGGACTCAATCGGTCCACTCCTTCGGGTACCTCCCACACAAAATTTCGGAAAAGTTCAATTTAGGACCTGGTCTCGAATCGCTTTGATTTTTGTTTGCGCAAGTTGTATTCGCTGTCCTCTATACGACGCTGTAAGCTTCATTAGGGGCAAGTCCATACTTCCTGAGAAAAAAAGCCTGAAAGTTACAAAAAAACCCTATGACATCGTGTGTAGTGGTTGAAGCGCAAGATAACTCAGGAACGGATCTGCCGATTCGGTCCAAAATTTGACTTTCGTAATATTGTTTCCAAACTTACTTTAAGTTCGTAGATAGCCTTCAGGTACCTACCCCACAAAAGTTCAAAAATATTCGGAAAAATTGTGCGCAGGATAACTCTTGATGGGAGTGACCGATTTGGTAAATACTTTACACATTCTCATAATATCTACCAGATATAGATCAGGTTCGAATATGGACTATATTTGTCCACTCCATCCCGTACCTCCCACACAAACTTTTGGATAAGTTCACTTTAAGACCTGCTATTGAATCACTATGATTTTTGTTGAAGCAACTTGCATTCGCTGCCTCAATTACGATGGGAAAAGTTGTTTCAGGGACAAGTCCATACTTCTTGAAGGGTGTTAATACCCCCTATGGCACCCCCATGGTCTATGTCGGTCCATTCCTTTAAGTACCTTTTCCGCAAAATTTTTGAACTTTAATCCTTATCAACATTTTTGTCGGTTCATACGACCAAGATTTTGAAACCCCCAAAGTCTTTTGTGAAAAAGGGTTTCAATTTGCAAAGGCTGAGGGTATATTTCTGTCGGCTATGCCGACTGATACTTTTTTACTTGTTCCTCATACAGTATTGTCATAGCCTTGGTTCATTAAACTTATCAAAGGGAAAATAAACAACTTCAAATTGTTGTCGGAAATATTAACGACTTCATTAAAATGTAATGCAACAGCCAACGCCTTATAATATTTATTCAACTGCAACATCAAGTCTTATCATCATCGTCATCCTCCTCATCGCCATCGTCGTCGTCATCATCAATTTTGCAGTGCAGTAGTGTTTGCCTATAATTTGTACCAACAAAAACATGCTGCTGATGTTTTGCTGCCCTAAGCATTATTGAAAATGAAGTTTTCACATGGCCTGTCTAAAGTTTGTTCTGCTGCATGCTAGAAGTCTTACAACTTAATTCAATTGCAAACGCCTTAGCTCTTGGCCAAAATCACTCTTACTGCTCCATCGACACACACAACTTCTCACAACAGTTGTAGAGCATGCCCATCCCCATCCCCACCCCACAACCAAATTGCATTTTGCCAACAAAAGTCCACACCACAAATGCATTTAAAATAGAAATTTACTGACAGCAACTTAAAGGCTTAACATGGCTTTAATCTGATACGTTCGTCGTTATTGTCGTTCATCTAATTTATCTTAGCCACGCTGGTGTTGTTGTTGTTAGCTTGTTCGTTGAGCCCTGCGCTAAACTTCTACAATTAACACAATTTATTTTTACTTTGGGGCCATACTAATTTGTTCCTTCTCTCTTCGACGGTGTGGCCGAGGTGTAGCAGGGCAGCAAGACATCGTAGCTTACGAAGTAAAATAACTGCAGCAGCTTTGCTCTCTCATTCACTAATTGAACCCAATTGTTAAACAATTTCAATGGAAGGTAATTCATTGAATGGCCAGTAGCTGCAATTTTAATTAAAAATTGTAAACTCCGTGTCAATGAGCGATGGCAGAGGGGGTGGTTGGGTTAGTAAGAAATGAAATTATTGTGGGCTACAGGGGTCCATTTGGGTCGTCTTTTAGTGAATAATGCATTTATAGGGAATGCTGAGTCGACCAAGAAGATAAGTCAAAAATTTCGTTAATACAGCCTACAATGAAATCAACAATATCACGGCGGCGGGTTGACCGGATTGACCCAGAAACACACTTCATCAGAGTTCCGGGCAGCGGCTGCCACCTCAATGTGCACATGTTGGCATTTGTATCGTTTTTATGTTTTGGGAGCAGAATATTCAGGAAATGCCCGACAGAGCAAAACCCAGGATTAATATGGATGTGTTCAGTTTGTCACATCCGAGTACACCTTACTCAAACTTCGGTGTGATGCAATCGACTCCCCCTCAGTGCCCCCAACAGCAGCCGCACCAGTCGTTGTTGTTCCAATCCCCTGAAAATGCATTATTTTTGCAGTTTAATTGCAATGTACTCACAGGTAAGATACGGCGAACGCAAGCAAAACCACCACAATTTACAATGGATTATGCTGGAATGTCGTCAGGAACGCTAAGTCATCCGAAGCGTTGGGCCCTGGTGGAATCTCCATGGTAATGCTAAAACAGCTGGATGCACACGGAGTAGAATATCTTACTAAAGTTCACATCCTGTCGCTAGCCACCCACATCGTTTCCGAAGTCTGAAAAATGGGCAGGGTGGTCCCGTTACTGAAGTTGGGCAAGGATGGCAACAAAGGTGAATCGTTGCTTTTGTTGCCCGTAGCAAAGACCCACGAGACTCTAATCCTCCCCAGCGTCAGAAATAGCTATTCAGTTCTCGATCAGATCAGCATGGGTTCCGTAAGCAGCACAGCGCTGCACGCCATCGCCACATATATTAGTCGAGGACTCAACCAGAGCAAGCCATGTGATAGAACAGTGATGGTGGCGCTTGAGTTATCTAAAGCCTTCGATAATGTCAGGAACTCCACACTGTTTAAGTACATCGAGCAGATCATCCTTCAGCCGTGTTTGAAACGTTGGATATATGTGTGGTCGCCAGTAGTACGTGGAACTCAGGAACAAAAGTCTAAGCCCTGTAGAGTGAAACAGGTAGTTCCCCAAGGTGGGATGATATATCCGAAACTGATATCCTCTACCTCTTCTGTACTCCGCCCCCTCCTGTATTCCGACACAGCATTAAGAATGTAACGTATGCTGATGGTTGCACTATCTTGCCGTCAGGTACCTTCCCTGGTGTAATTTACGAAAGGCTGAAATTCTATTTGACTGATCTTACCACCTATTCAACGCGAGGAATATGTAAATATCCGCCATTAAATCTACCTATATAAAATGAACTGCAAAAGTGACTTGAATGTTATGGTCGATGGTAGCTAAATTCCGACCACCGACTACTCCAAGATTTTAGGGGTCACATTCGACTGCGTCTAGCTGGCAGCACCTGGAGCACAGATAAAGAAACCTTGTTGACCACATATAAAGCGATAGGACTGTCTGTGGAAAACTATGCGCCTCCAGTATGGTCCGCGATGTAAAAATATTTAAACTTGTAATAATACCGATTTAGAACTGCAGCAGGGTGCCTCCTCATGTCTTCAGTGGACCATCTACATGAGGATACAAAGATCCTTCCAGTACAGCAACACAAGGGCATGCTTTCGTTGCAGTACTTGCTCGGGTGTTACCGCGAGAGCCATCCCAATCACCACAGGGTGGATAGCACCCCACCACCCAAGCATGTCATCACGGACCTTCATTATCTAGAAAGAAAATTCCAACGTTACAAGAGATAACTCCTAGACCAACAAGTCTATCAATCAGGTATAAATATCATTCAAACAGATTCAGTAGCAGATGCCACAAAAACAACTATCGTGTGAATGCGGTCCTCGTAGAACATCCTTTATCTGTCGCAACTGAGGAGATCTGCCACGACAAAGCAGACTAGTTTTGGTCGAAGACAAGGACGAACAGACAAACATACGACCGTTGTCCTGCCCAAGACATTAAAATTATTCTTGGCGAGTTTAATGCCAAAATTGGAAAGGAGAATATCCTTGGCCTAACAGGCGGAAAATTCAGTCTCCACGTGAAACATCTGACAATGGAATGAGGCTGATAGACTTCACAGCGGCAAAAACATGATAGTTAACAGCACCAGATTTAAACATCTCGACATTCTTTAAGGCACCTGACTGTCTCCGGATCAGAAAACATGAAATCAAAATGGACACGTTGTGACAGGTATGAGACATTCATCGAGCGTGTTGGATGTACGTTCGTTCCGAGGAGCAAACATAGACTCGGCTCACCACCTTGTTGCAGCAAAGGCACGTACCCGGTTAAACGTAGCGAATAAAACACAAACAGATACAACACGAGAGTCAGATATCCATAAGCCGCAAACACTCAACTGGCCCAATTGCTTAATCAAAGCACTCCCCGTCCCGATAACATATCGCCACAATGCCAAATTATTGCCCACTTCATGCAAACAGCCGCAAAATCCATACTTGGATACCAGAGACCTCAACCAAGGAATCCATGGTATGAGCAGGAGTGTCGTGTTGCTACCGAAGAGAAAAATGCAGCATAAGGGCTATTCTACAATCAGTAGCAATGCGTAGCGCACGAAAAAGGTGTCGGAGAAAGGGAAAGAGGAGAAACATATTTTTAGCAGTAAAAAGAAAGAACTGGAAACGTGGGAGTGTGAAAAAATCGAGATGTACAGGAGCCAGAATGAAGTCCAAAAATTCTACCAAAAAGTGAGACATCAAACAGATGGCTTTAATACAGGTACATCCTCCTGAAGAGACCAGCATGGTAATTTGGTAACTGATACAGATAGTGTGCTCATTTTATGGAAATAGAATTTTCCAAATTGTTGGTATCCAATAGTACCGAAGACGACGAAGATACCACAGATCCAATCCCAGAAGATGGTATTGAATGTATACCACCCGGCAATAAACCGGCTAAAGAATAATAAGGCAGCAGCAGCCGATGCCTTACTAGCCGAGCTGTTCAAAACCGGAGGCGACACGCTGATAAGGTTATGCATCAGCTAGTTAGCACCATCTGGCAGGAAGAACGCGTACCCGACGATTGGAACCTGAGTATCCTGTTCCCCGTCCATAAGAAAGGCGGTAAAACTGTTTGCTCTAACTATAGGGGCATAATTGAATCGGCAATAAGGAGTATGAAAAGTGGCAAGGCTGCCGGTATCGACAATGTCCATGTAGAACTCTTTAAAGCCGATAATGAACTATCTGCTCGGGCTTTGCATGAATTATTTCAGAATATTTGGACGTCAGAAACGTTTCCAAACGATTGGCTACAAGGGATAGTGGTAAAAATACTAAGCGACTGCAACAATAGGTCCTGTGCAGCTGTCTAAAAATATTCTGCAAAATCATTCTAAACCGTATTGAGAAGAAAATTGACGATACGCTTAGGCACCAACAAACCGGATTCGCAGTTGCAAATCTTGTAGCGACCATATTGCCACTGTACGCATAATAATGGAACAAATAAACGAAATGCAAGACTCGCTGCAGCTTGTCTTCATGGACTTCCAAAAAGCGTTTGACTTAATTAGGCACCAGGGTATATGGGAAGCTATGAGCAAAAAATATGTCCCCGACAATATTTGTAACCTAATCAAAGCTCAATACCACCGATTTGAATGCAGAGTAAGACATGGCAATAATCTCTCCCCCGCTATATCCGTAAAATCCAGGGTGAGACAAGGATGTGTGCTGTCTCTGCTGCTATTTCTTATTGTTATTGATGAAATATTTGTCAGGACAATCGACAACAATCCGCGTCGAGGAATAATGTGGCACCAATTAAAGATGGAACACCTGAACGACCTTGTATATGCTGATGACATTGTTTTAATATCTAAGCGGTTATCAGATGTACAAAGCAAAATAACCGACATAGCATCAACTTCAAGTGCATATGGCTTAAAAATTAACGTGGACAAAACCAAATCACTTCACTTAAACTCCTCTCAAAGACAACCGCTCTCTCTGTATGTACCTAGGCAGTCAAACTACGAAAGATGGAGGTACACGTGATGATATATCAACTCGCATCCGAAAGGCTAAGGTCGCTTTTGCGGGTTTGTATAAAATATGGAGGTACAATCAACTACGAGTAAGTACCAAAACAAAGATACGTATATTTAAAAGTAATGTTCTGTCAGTTCTGCTTTATGGACGCGAAACCTGGCTTGTGTCCAACGAGCTCACGAATAAGCTGCAATCTTTCGTAAACATGGTGGTCAAATAACTGGATATCAAACTTGGATCTTCATCAGAGGAGTGATATTATGCCAATTGTCACAGTAATGCGCGAAAGGAAATGGAGGTGGATAGTCCACGTTCTTCGTTAACCAGCGGATGATATATGTCGAGAAGCCTTTGATTGGAATCCACAAGGAATGCGATGAAGAGGCAGACCGAGGGGTAGCTGGAGAAGAAGCATTGAAGATAAAATAACCTTACATCCAGGAAATCTATCTTGGAATAATGTTAAAACTTTAAGTTCAAATAGAAATGATTGGAATAATTTTGTATTGGCGTAAAAGCAATAAATAATAATAGGGGCATAAGTCCTCTCCCTATTGCCTACAAGATAGTGTCAGGGAAATTATGCGAACTACTAAAGCCTATGGTCAATGAAATAATCGGCTTTCGACCTGGCAAGTCCACCATTGACCAGATATTTACCCTGCGGCAAATGTTGGCGTGATACCAGTGTGAGAAACCCAAAAAGAAAAGAAATAAAAACAATTTGGTGTATGTAATTTTGTTTATGTAAATATTTTCAATTCTTTATTTGTAAAGTAGGTGGGTTTCAAAGAAACAAGACTTTACCTTTATGCGTGTGTCGTTAACAAGAGCGATAGAACAAGATCGACACCTACCACTTTTTTGTCGATTATAAGGCAGCCTTCGACAGCCCCCACGCCCAAAGGTATTTTAAGCCATGTCTCAATTAAGTATCCCCTCAAAGCCCATTCGGCTTTGTAAGATGACTTTAACTGATACTCAGTTAAAATTGGAAAAAACCTCTCCGAACAATTCAGTACCAAAAGAGGTTTTAACCAAGGAGACATGCGATATGCAAAAGTCAAAAGAAATGGCACAATCTGATGATGATCCGTTCAAAATTCCAAGCTGTAGTGTTATTGCAGAAAAAGTGGAAAAAATTGATACATTTCCGACTATTGCGATATCTCTATTATTTGACTACCTACGCCAACCTAATTTGCATAATTTTAAAGATGGGATTTTCTACTTTCTTAGCCAGGCTTTGCTTTTAGAAGGTCCCCAACCAAAGATGGCAAAAATGAAAAGTTGGTTTCTATTAGCGACTATTGCGATATCTTCGTTGTGTGACCGCCTACGTTTCAAAGGCGATATTTTCTACTTTTATTGCCAAGTTTTGCTTTTTATATACCCCTTATAGACCCTGAGATATTTGCTTTGGAATAAAATGTAGACTTTTTCTCCAAATAACTTTTTTGCTCATTCTGACCCCTAACTATTATCCGACCATCACCAAAATCTATGTGGAAAGTCCCCAAGGAAAGTAGTGATATTCGTCATTATAGTTAAAATCGCAAGAATGAAAATTTGGGTTTTATTTGCGACTATTGTAATATCTCCGTTGTTTGACCACCACTTTACATCATTAGAAAGGCGATATTTTCTACTTTTATTGTCAGGTCTTGCCTTTGATATACATCATATAGAAGCTGAGATATTCGCTTTGGAAAAAAACGTTGTATTTTTATCCACATAAGTTTTTTGCCCATTCCGACCCCTGAATATTATCCGAACATCACCAAAATCAATAGGCTTCTTCCCCTCCGATACCCTCATCAACACCCAAAATTTCGTGACGATCCGATCAAAATTGCGACCTGTAGCGTGATTACAAGGTTTAGATAGACAGACGGACGGACGGACGGACTGACACACTTAGCCAGATCGACTCAGCTCGTCGAGACATTCATTTTGGTTTATATAAGTATGGGTCCAAGACCGATGCGTTACAAACTTTTTGGGCAAAACCAACTTATAATACCCTCCCCACATAGTGGTATAGGGTATAAATACCTTAAAACTCGATTTTATGTTTTCAAAATCGTCACTGATTCTAAACTTTAAATGTATCCTTTATTAAATATGTATCATCTAAGGCCATTCATAAAAACAATGCATTCTATAAACTTCAGTTTGGTTTTTGTGGTCACACAGATCTCCTTTGAGGTTTTTGCAGGACTATAGCTGCAAAACTGCATTAATACAAAAACCCCAAACACAGATGTAGGCAACATGATCAGACAGCCTATGAGAGTATGTATGTGTGTGTTTCTAAACCAAATGTGTTCCACAACTAAAAAACAAAAATATAAAACAGAGAGGCAATGAACCAACCGCACATTCCCAGCAAGCATTTTCTATAGCACATTACCCATCGATAGAAACACTCGCCTGCGAGTTCACATTCTTGTCGATGAAGGCTAAACGTGCGGGAAGAAATGAACCACATCCAAGATACTACTTGTGAAAGGCGATATAGAGTCTCTTAAAACGTTATTTTAGCGATAAAATTGGTAATGACGAAAAAATATTTTTGTACTTTTCTTTTTTGTTATTATTCTTTTAATTTTGTATTATTATAACTATTATTCCAACGTACATATGGGGGTTTCTGAGTGAAATCGGACACTTTTTCAAAATGAGGCTTTTGATTTCCTTTACTTTTTGCTTTCATTAGCAAAACATTTCAGTATATTTTCAGAATTGTTTTACCAACGGCTCCAGAAATATCGCGCCTTGAAAAAGTCGAATTCTGTAAAAACTATATGCAAAGAATACTCATAACTTCTTTAATATTGGTCCAATTTGAAAAAAAATAACAAAAAATAAAAAAGAAATGCTTACAGGGTTCTCACTCATAGGCACACACACACACTCTACCCAGCCAGCCAAGCAACCAACAAACAATCCACACAAAAACTATACGAAAAATAGCTTAGCATTTGAAATAACAATTCATGTATTCTCTTCATTCGGCCTGTTGTCGGTGTTCATTGTGTTTTGTGGAACACACAATGGCAACAGAAGCAGTTGTTGCAACAATTGAGTCAGCATGGCGGCTGATACTATATAACAAATACCTGTTATATAGGGTTTTTGTGTTTAGAAATGTTTTAGCAATACTCAGCAATTCATATAAAACAATAGACACATTCTAACAATCCCTAGCAGAACATCATCTGCTACATAGAAACCAATAAAATATAAATAAAAAACCATGGAAAAACTTGTTATTGATGCCATTGACCATAGAATAGACAATAAATTTGAAATGAATTTTTCAAAAGAAAAAAAAAATATTGCTGAAAGTGAATTTATTTTGCGTAGCTGAGATATTTTCTTCCTCTATTCTCATAATACATATTTCTTAATGGTAATCCGGTGCGTATAACTTATGTTGACAGTGTATGTATACGACACTGTGACAAAGTAATTTGACCACTATTCTTAAAAAAAACCCGATGACATAGGATATAATAAAAACCAAGGAACGAACCAAATCTGATTGAAAATTTTTTTATTTATTTTTTACTACTGCAACTACTACTAAGCAATATTTAATATTGTGAACACTGAAGATTTTGATGTACTAATAATACCTATTTAAATTGATATTTAATTTCATTTAAGTAGTGTTCCTACAAATTTCATTTATCGATTCACTCAATACCAGTTCTTCAAGAGTTAGTATTTGGCAACAGAGATAAACCCTCAGACTGTGACCTGAATAAAAACAAGTGGGAAAGTATCAGTCAGCAGTGCTGACGGATAAATGACTGGTTTTGTCTCGGGCTGAGGTAGGCTCAGTCACTGCCAGTGTCGACCTAAGGACCCTCAAACCTTAAGTAAAACACGAGTGTTTACAAGTTCAATCTTTATTGTCAACTCTTGCTGTTTGATCAACGAATAATATATGTGAGTGTGTGTAAAATGGATGCAATATAAGTTTTTAGTTGAGTTCGGTTCTGTGCTATTCGGTGGCTTTCGGCTCGGCAGTTGTCGGGTTTGACTCGGCTCTGCACGACTCTGGTTGCTGCCGGATGGCTGTCAGCTCGGCAGTTGCCGGATGTGGCTCGGCAATGCACTTGGGTTGCTGTCGGTTCAGGGCAATCGGGTGGCTGTCGGCTCGGCGGTCGTTGGGTATATGACTCGGTTCCGTGGCATTCGGGTTGCTGTGGGGGAAGAGGTCGGTTAATATTTAGGAGCTGAATATGAGCATTGAGCTGACTATGAGCATTGAGCTGACTATGAGCTTTGAGCTTGCCCTGAGCGTTGAGCTAGCTATGAGCGTTGAGCTGACTATGAGCATTGAGCTTGCTAAGAGCTTGGCGCTTGATAAAATCTTAGAGCTTACTTAGAGCTTGGAGCTTCCTAAGAGGCTTGGAGCTTGCTAAGAGACTTGTTCGAATAGTAGCTAACGAGTACTGAGACTGCGGACGAGCCACACGTCTTGTCGTACGTGTCAGCTGCTGATCGACATCTTCGGTGAATAAAACTGAAATATACATTCGGGTGGTAACACGAAGTGAGTGGGAATTATTGTGCAGCTGTGATTGTCGTTAATTACACCGAAGTTAAATTTGTTTAGTATGCACAGTGGATACGTCCAACGACAAAAATCAAAAAATTCATGACATCTTTGTAACAATTTAAAATTGCAAATCGCTTCAAAACATTCCAAATATTTCGAAACTCAACTTATTTTTTCCATTTTTCGCGGTTCTTAATGAGAAAAATCCTCACAAACCACTAATTTTGAAGAAAAAATTGTATTTAAAATGAAAAAAAAAAAATGGTTGTATTCTAAGCGAATTTATGAATTATTATTAACGCCTTAACTTAAGTTGAATCATTTAGTAAATTGCCTTAGCTTCATTTTTCTAGTTATGAAAATTCCTCTAAATTGCAAGGGTTGTCGTATATTTTGGTTATAATATCGGTCAAAATGAAAATATTTAATAAAAAAGTTTAACTCCCTTTTTATTAGTTACTGAATTTATATTTTTTGAAATATTTTTAAGTAATTTTATTATCCTTTCTTTAATTTAGTCTTACATTTAGTGTAATGTTTTCTGTGCTATTAGCGATTTCTATAGTCAAGGTAACTTAGAGCTGCAATGAAAACTCGCGAAAGAAAAAATATTTCACTTAACAAATAATTTATTTTATTTTTGGGACACCCTAATGTTGGACCACGCTAAAAAGTAGAGATTTTCCTAGCACTGAGTAAATGTGTTGGTAACAGTAAAATACTTCAATTCAGAATGATTCATTACATGACAACCACGCGAAATTTTGGACCTAGGACCCGAATATTTTACTTAGAGTGTTTTTAGCCCACTATGACCCATTGATAAAAATTTCAGTTCGATATATTATTTAGAAGTATTTTTGTCGCACTTTCCCATATAAGTGCCACCACTGTGCTATGCTGAATATGAAGTGGTATTTGATGGTAATGAATGCGTGTAGGAGTATATATTTTAAACGGTCACGTTGTAAGTAATCTTGCACAATAGCAATTTTAATTTGGGCCTGCAGGGTTTTGGAGCTTTTGGGCCATTATCTCAGGAAATATTGACTCCCTCAGGAAAAAAAAAGAAATGAAAAAAGAATCAAAACGAAGCGAGAGGAGATCTTAAACTTCTCTTTTCCGAATTTTAAGTGGGAGGTAACCGAAGGAGTGGACCGATAAAGTCCATTTTTCCACCTGATACATGACTGGATGAAATAATACGATGTGCAAAGTCTGCACCAATCAGAAACTCCCTGCGAGAATTATCTTGCGGATTTGTAATTTTGATTGGTGCCGTCAGGATTTCTTGGAGCTTTTAGGCCAATATCTCAGGAGATATGGACTTGCGTAAGAAAAGAGTTGTACCGTCGTAAAGGGAGCCGCAGGTTGTCCTTTCTAAAAACAATCAAAACGATCCGGGAGGAACTCTTAAACTTCACTTTATCCGCATCTTGTGTGAAGGAGTGGACCGATATGGCTCATCTTCGAACTGAAAACTAAGTTTGGACAAAATATTAAGATACCCAAAATTTGGTTCGAATCGGTTGATCCGTTCGAGAGTTATCGTGCGCACCAGCCAGCCAGACAAGCGGACATGGCTAAATCG
Organism: Musca autumnalis; assembly: GCF_047663935.1. Classification (NCBI taxonomy): domain Eukaryota; kingdom Metazoa; phylum Arthropoda; class Insecta; order Diptera; family Muscidae; genus Musca; species Musca autumnalis. The sequence goes on along the minus strand of NW_027411866.1, from coordinate 236,508,801 downwards.
ACTCCAAATTGCCTGAAACGAATGTCTTGGGGTCTAAAACGTTATTTCTATGAGGCACATTTTTGGTCATATCAAAGTGTATATACCTTTTCTAGCCTAAAGGCTGAGGGTATAAAGATCTACGATTATGCCTATATATAAATATTTAAAAAAAATTCAAGAGTATGAAAAAAATTTAAAAAAATACACGATTATAAAAAGGATTTAAAAAAATCCACGATTACAAAATTTTCAAAAATCCAAGATTATGTAAAATATTTTAAAAAATACACGATTACAAAATTTTCAAAAATCCAGGATTATGTAAAATATTTTAAAAAATCCATGATTATGAAAAATATTTTAAATAAATCCAAGATTATTAAAATTATTATTAAAAATTCACGATTATGAAAATTATTATTAAAAAATCCACGATTACAACAAAAAATATTTTTAAAACCTAACTATTTTGAAAAGCATAATCAACGATTATGAAAAAATATTTTTAAAAAACCCACGATTATGAAAAAATATTTTTAAAAAATCCGCCAATATGAAAAAATATTTTTAAACAATCGTCGATTAGGAAAAACATATTTTTAAAAAATCCCCGATTATGAAAAAATATTTTTAAAAAATCCATGATTATAAAAAAAACATTTTTAAAAAATCAACGATTATAAAAAAATAGTTTTAAAAAATCCGCGATTATGAAAAACTATTTTTAAAAAATGTTATCCGTTTGAGAGCTATTGTGGGCTCCAGTCATACTCCAAATTGTCTGAAACGGATTTCGTAACGGTCTTCAACCGTTATTTCGATGGGGCTCATTTTTGGTCATATCAAAGTGTATATGATCGGAGGGGACTGTCGAATGCTGCTTTATAATCGACAAAAAGATGAAATGTGTCGATCTGCATCTCTAGCGTCTTCTCCATAATTTGCCGCAGGGTATATATCTTGTCAATGGTGGATTTGCTAGGTCTAAAGCCGCATTGGTATGGCCCAATTATTTGGTTGATAACACTGTGACACAAAATGGAACTCAAAGTCTGGGGGGTGGAAAATTTCATTTGAATATGAAAGTACTTGATGAGTATACTAAGAACCCAAAAGGAAATTTTCGCCATAGGTCAAGTTTCTGAGATATCGCGCGATGAAGTTTTTGATTTTTTCCCTATAATACATGGTAAAATAGCTCCATATCTCTATTTGGCGTTGTTGTAGCTTCATTTTGAGGTGACATGTCTTCAGTCAAATCGATTGGCGAATCTTTTTGTAGAACATTTCATTCTTCTAACTCAATGCCTTTCATGTCCTTTTCGTCCTTTATTTCTTGAACCGTAGTGAAAGTACCACAAGATGAGATTTTTCAGCATCCAAATATTCTACAAAAATGTTGATCAGAAGATTTTAGCTACGGTTCTCTTTGACAGCTAATCGATTCTGTCACATTTTCATTGTCCTTTTTGACATTTAATCGGTTTTGGTTCAGAAATAAACTATGTTTTGTTTTTCTGTATATTCGGCATTGGTTATTTATTGGTATGTAGACATAACAGTTGGTTATTGCTTATGTAGACATCTGGGGTGCTTCTAAAATATTTACCACAAATAGCTCTTGTAATGGTGAACACGTTAATAACAAATTTTCTTGGAGGATAGATCCGGTTATCTCAATTTTTGATCCGGATATTCCGACATTAAAACGGATTTTTGAACCGGTTTTAAGTAACCGATTAAACTTATATGTATACCGTTAAAAAGCTTATAGAGTTGTCAATCAAATTAAATTAATTCGTTTCTGAAAACTTTGTTAGTTGCAGTTCTAGAACAAAAAAACCGATTTCTAAAACCGTTTTTAAGGAAAAATATCAAAACGCGCAAATATGGAGATCAAAGCCTGGGGGGCGAACAATTCTTTTTGGCGATGAAAGTCGATGAAGATAATAATACTAACGCGGAAGGACAGTTACGCCGTAGGTCAAACTTCTGAGTTATGGCGCGATCAAATTTCGCTTGTTTTTTGTCATGTAGGTATGTATAGTTTGCCAAGAAAGAATTCATTTCGCCATAACTCAGAAGTTTGACCTACGGCGTAACTGTCCTTCCGCGTTCGTATTATTATCTTCATCGACTTTCATCGCCAAAAAGAATTGTTCGCCCCCCAGGCTTTGATCTCCATATTTGCGCGTTTTGATATTTTTCCTTAAAAACGGTTTAAGAAATCGGTTTTTTTGTTCTAGAACTGCAACTAACAAAGTTTTCAGAAACGAATTAATTTAATTTGATTGACAACTCTATAAGCTTTTTAACGGTATACATATAAGTTTAATCGGTTACTTAAAACCGGTTCAAAAATCCGTTTTAATGTCGGAATATCCGGATCAAAAATTGAGATAACCGGATCTATCCTCCAAGAAAATTTGTTATTAACGTGTTCACCATTACAAGAGCTATTTGTGGTAAATATTTCAGAAGCACCCCAGATGTCTACATAAGCAATAACCAACTGTTATGTCTACATACCAATAAATAACCAATGCCGAATATACAGAAAAACAAAACATAGTTTATTTCTGAACCAAAACCGATTAAATGTCAAAAAGGACAATGAAAATGTGACAGAATCGATTAGCTGTCAAAGAGAACCGTAGCTAAAATCTTCTGATCAACATTTTTGTAGAATATTTGGATACTGAAAAATCTCATCTTGTGGTACTTTCACTACGGTTCAAGAAATAAAGGACCAAAAGGACATGAAAGGCATTGAGTTAGAAGAATGAAATGTTCTACAAAAAGATTCGCCAATCGATTTGGCTGAAGACATGTCACCTCAAAATGAAGCTACAACAACGCCAAATAGAGATATGGAGCTATTTTACCAAGTATTATACGGAAAAAATCAAAAAATTCATCGCGAGATATCTCAGAAACTTGACCTATGGCGAAAATTTCCTTTTGGGTTCTTAGTATACTCATCAAGTGCTTTCATATTCAAAAGAAATTTTCCACCCCCCAAAAATGCTGCTGCACAGTGTAATAGGCTTTAGTCGTTCGCACAGTATCCCCGCCAATATATTGTAGGCAATAGGGAGAATACTTATGCCCCTATAGTTAGAGCATACAGTCTTATCTCATTCTTGTGGACAGGGCACAGGATGCTCAGATTCCAATCGTCGGGTACTCGTTCTTCCTGCCAGATGTTGCTAACTAGCTGATGAATACACCTTATCAGCGTGTCGCCTATGATTTTGAACAGCTCAGCTGGTAGGCCATCGGCTCCTGCTGCCATATTATTCTTCAGCCGGTTTATTGCTGTCTTTACCTCATCTTGGCTGGGCGGTATAAATGCAATACCATCTTCTGGGATTGCATCTGTGGTATATTCGCCGTCTTCGCTACTATCGGATACCAACAGTTTGGAAAAAAGTTCTTTCCATATATTGATCACACTATCCGTATCAGTTACCAAATTACTTTTCTGGTTTCTACGGGAGCATGTGCTTGTACCAAAGCCATCAGTTTGATATTTCACTCGTTGGTAGAACCTTCGGACTTCATTCTGGCTCCTGTACAACTCGATTTTTTCACACTCCCGCCTTTCTATTTCCCTCTTTTTCCTGCGGAAAAGACATTTCTCTTCTCTCCTTTTCTCCCGATAACTCTCTCGTGCACTACGCGTTGCTACTGATTGTAAAGTAGCCCTATATGCCGCATTGTTCTCTTCGGTAGCAGCACGACACTCCTGGTCATACCATGAATTCCTTGGTGGAGGTCTCTGCCATTGTGCTGATATGTAATCGGGACGAGGAGTGCTTTCATTAAGCAATTGGGCTAGTTAAGTGGAATATGCTGTGGCTATCTGCTGCAGCTTACCGATGTCCCACTTTCACGTTGTATCTGCTCGTGCTTTAATTGCTCCTCGGAAAGATCGTACATCCAACACGCTCGATGAATGTCTTCCGTCTATCACAACATGATCAATTTGATTACATGTTCTTTGATCTAGAGACAGCCAGGTGCGCATATGAATAACGCGATGCTTAAATCTGGTTCTGCTAACTACCATCTTTTTGCACAGATGTTTCACTGTGGAGACTGAATTTTCCGACTGTTGGGCCAAAGATATTTTCTTTCCAATTTTGGCATTAAAATCGCCTAGAATAATTTTAATGCCATGGGCAGGACAACGGTCATATGTTTCTTCTAAGCGCTTGTAAAATATGTCTTTGGTCGGCTCGTCCTTGTATACAGTGAGGACATAAGGGCAAATAAAGCTGGTATTGAAGAATTTTGCTTTTATTCGAATTGTAGCAAGTCTTTCATTCACTGGAGTGAAGCTGGAGAACTGATGTTTTAACCTTCGACCATCTACCAAACCGCAGCCAAAGTCATGTTTTTTGTTATGGCAGCTATAGTACTGTGCGTCACACAGTGGAAAAAAAATACCGATCTAGCGCGCCAAAAGTCAAAAAAATCACATACGCCAATTTAAAAATGATTGTTGCAGTATTAATCTTAGGTGTCCACAGAATGCAACGGCATTTTAAATAATTTGTTTTGCATCAGTCTAAGCGGAATAACGGTCCGTTTTTGGTTGACATTTTTTTAACTAGTTTTCATAATATAGTTTAGTAGTAAATTTGTGGTCGTCGCATGCACACTTCCTACAAAGTAATTTTAAAGCTTTATTGAATTTAACATTTCGTGAAGCAGGTGATTTAAAAAATGTTGAATATAAGATGTTATTGATTGCAACTCGGATTTTGCACTTAAAACATGTGACATCCGATTTTTTTCCAAATTGAGCACTTTGTTAAAGCTATTACTAAGGTGTGTCGCGGGATGGCGCGTAGATTTTTTATTTTATTTTTAGTACACATAGTTCTTAACTAATTTGTAAAAATTTAGCTGCAACAAACTGCAACATTTTATTTTATTACTATTTTTATTAATATCATTTTTTATGTAAAAATGCTGAAATTAGATCGGTACCTTTCTATTGGGGCCATATCAATGCGTGTACCTGTGCCGAAAATTCTCCGTCGGAATATTTTATACCACTAACGAAGACTAAATGTCAACTTTCAGCTATATCGGTTGGATAATATGGCTAAAACCTCCAAAATTACCGAAATCGGTGGTACCGGTCTATGGGAGCTATATGAAAACATGGTCCTATACCGAAAATGTTTATAGGAGTGTATGCATAACCCCACGGAGACTAAATACCAAATCCTAGCCGTGTCGGTTGGATAATGTGGTAGAAATCTTTAAAATACCGAAAATCGATAGGTACCATTCTACGGTAAAAATACAAATTTACCAAATATATTAATAAATGAAGTAAAATTGTCAATTTATAGCTGTTCATATCTAATTTATCGACAAACATACAATAAAACATAGACTTTTACTTTTGGCGCGCTAAATCGGTACTTTTTTCCACTGTGCGTCACCTTTAAGTGCTGCTTTGACGCCTTTTCCAATCTATCATATTTCCTGTATGGCAGTAATATCGCCGTGTACTTTGCAAGTACATCTGCCAATGCGTAAACTGCACCTTCTCCATAAAGAGTGTCACCATTCCAGGCGCTGATTCGCAGATCATGGTCCTTAAAACCTTTGCGGATGTCGTCAACTTTAGAGGGGTTTGTTTTTCTTTTCCTTTTTTAAAGTATGTAACTTTTTGGAGGCATAGGTTACTAGCCCAACGCCCAACCCAAGTTTTAACGTACTTAGCGGAGAACTCGAGGCACATGTTAGCTCACTACTTTAACGGGTGTTAAAGGCAGTTCCCCAGGTGACACCACGGGGAGGTCAGTGTCCAGTTGAAATGAAAGAGGGACCCAGATGAGTCCTGGGCTTTGCCATGTTAAAGGTGGTCAGGACTGTTGCTTGCTATCTTCCACCCCCTATGTCACCCGGTCTTCTCAATCCATGTAATTTTCAATGTAGCAAAATCTCCTCAACTTATCCTGCTGTCCCCCATTTAAAGTCATTATACCCACAGCCTTTAGGCTAACGAAATAATGTATGTAATGTAATAATGCCTCATCGAAATAAGTTTTTTTGACCCCAAGTATGTTTGGACGAACTCGTTTCGATTTAGCCATGTGTGTCCGTATATCTTGCTGGTGCGAACGATAATACTCGAATGGATCAAACTATTCGATCAAAATTTTACACTTTATTTTACTTTTTATTTTACCCAAGCTAAGTTTAAGTTCGAAGATTGGACGTATCGTATCACTTCTTCGGTAACCTTCCCCACAAAAGTTCAAATTTTTGTCTGTAAATTGGTGTGAACGATAACTTTCGAAGGGGGCAATCGATTTGGTTGCATCGTAAAACTTCTACGAGACGTAGATCAGGTTCGAATATGGTCTATATAGGTCCAGTACTTCGGGTACCTCCCACACAAAATTTCGGAAAAGTACAGTTAAAGACCTCCGCTCGAATAACCTTTGATTTCTGTTGTAGCAACTTGTATTCGCTGCCCCCATTACGACAGACAAGCATTTTTAAGGGGAAGTTCCACACTTCTTGAGAAAATGGCTGTAAGAACCCCTATGACACCATGTGTAGTGGCGGGAGCGTACAATAACTCTCGATCGGATCAGCCGATTCGGTCCACAATTTTGCCTTCGTAGTAATAAGTACAAACTTATTTTATGTTCGAAGATGGGCCATATGACTCCACTCCACAGTGGATCCACCCATTGGCCAAAAATAAAAAAATGAATGTCAACATTTTGGTACAACATTTGGCAACTCTGACAGCTATGACATGGACCTTTTTAAACATATATTGATTTTTGTTTTATTCGAACGCGATCTTCTTAAGAATAGCTTCAAAAGTTGGAACATTTGACTAATATTTTTTGTTGTGAGTACAACCTATATTTTAAGTGCCAGTAAATATATTCAAAATAACGCGAAAGTAATACGTATAGCAAAATATTATAGCCGATTTTGAAGGAGAAGGTAATAGGTTAATTTTCGTTAAAAAATAGTGTTTTAGCTTGTTGTGGAATTCTAGTTAGCTGCATATTATCTTAGTGTATTTTGTAATGCCAATTCGATTATATACTTAAATTTGACCTAAGGTTTTAGTCATGATGCCCACCAGTGCCCACCTCGGGAATAATTTTCCAAAGTAGGTCATGGGTTTAAGATTATTCAGTATTAAAATCAGCTGCCATCTAGTGCCAGACTATAAATGGTGGGCTGCTGACTAAAGCTGCCCTAGAATAGGGTTTCTAAGGATATATTAGCGTATAACTCTGTTATCTGACCACGTTCATTAACATAATTGGTATCAGTGGCAAGATGAAGAAATCTTCTTTTAAAGTTGTCTTACGCTGGCGGTTCGTGCCTTCCAGGAAGAACGCTATAAGATCTATATTAAAAATGTTACCAATTTTTAGACAAAATTTTTTTTTTTTTTTTTAATCCGCTAAACTGGCTGGATTTTAAGTTGTTATGGAGATTGTTTTGTTTCCCCAAGCCTATTTTTGCATCATAAGATAATCGGGGACGTTGTTCATGTAATTTTGTATTAACAGCATAAAACAATTTTTACCGTATACCCCCTCCAGAGGGAAAGGGGGGAGAATGTTACGCTCGTGGTTTCTTAAAACACTCTTCGCAGCAGCACAAAGCTGTAACCGGCGCATTGGCTTGATTTTTACACTGTAAATATTTTTGGCCAATTTCTCCATACAAGTGGATCCACTGTGCACTCCATCGGGTACCTCCCCCAAAAAGTTCAAAAAATTTAGGTAGAATTATGCGCACGATAACTCTCGAACAGATCAACCGATTTAATCCAAAATTTGGCCTTCATAATATTTTGTCCAAACTTATTTTAAGTTCGAAGATGGGTCATATCGGTCCACTACTTCGGGATCCTTTCCCACAAAAATTCAAAAAATTTCACTAAAATGGTACGCACGATTATCTCGAACGGAGCAACCGATTTGATCCAAACTTTGGATCTCCTAATATTTTGTCTAAATGTAGTTTAACTTTTAAAATTGTCCATATCGGTCTTCTCCTTAGGGTACCTCCCCAACATAGGTTCAACATTTTCGTTTAAGTGCAGTTTAAGATCTTTTCGAAGATCCTGTGGTCCTGTTTACAGCGACATTATGTTTTTCGTGGACAAGTCCATGGCTTCCTGACAACTGGTCCAAAACCTCTAAGTTATACAGTGACCAACTGAAATGACTCCCAAAATAAGATACATTTCCTAAATGGAGTATGTCAATCCATTCCTTCATGTACCTCCCCCGCATCACTTGCGATCCATAGATTAAAGTTTCAATTCACAAAGGCTGAAGTATAACTATGATTTTTTCTTATCTTCCAAGAAGTCAAAGTGCCAAATTTCAGAGGAATAGCTTATAAAATATCGCTAAAACTGCCAATATATCTAAAATCGGGAGGTGTCGTTTTATGGGAGCTATGACAAAAGTTGGACATATTTTGGAAAAAAGTTTACATGTTCGTGTTCTGCACTCCCAAACCTCTAAATATGACTTTTAAAGAAGAACGATTGAAAAATTGAAAAAAAGTGGCAAGAAATTGCTACTGAATTTGTTATTACAGACCCCCTGCTAGTAAAAAAATAATTCTCAATATTCTTAAAAACATTCTTTTTACTACGCTAATTTTACAAATGTCCTCGTTCTGTTTTTAAATATTATGAAAGTACCCAATATCAGCTTCCAGATTCATAATAACTTTTGTCTCACTTCTCTGTATTTATGCAAGGGCACAACACAACAAACAGAGTATATTTTACAACACAAAATCTTTTTTATAGTTTTTAAAACAAAAAATGCCAACTTTGGCACTGCGCCAAAAATCGGCATCTATCAGTATTAACAAAATCTAATTGTTTTTGGGTTGAATTGAAGTGTTTTTTATTATACTGCGCAAAAAAAGTAAAATTTTGAAACCTCCAGAAAATAGTTTTGGCCAAAAATATCTTGATTGAAACCATAGTGCATCGGCACATTTTCATTTTAAATTGTATTTTATTTTAATACTTCTGGTTCAGAAGACAGAATATTGTTGCCAAATTTCTCAGCCTGCATTAAAAAGAAAAAAATTATTACAATTAAATATTTTTAGTTGATAATAAGGGGATTTAAATTTTGTATGAAACCCAAAATATTTTTTTTAATACACTTCAATACAACTATATACAATAAAATCGTTGCTAAATAAAAATTTGATT